>NW_004567117.1:3158702-3185030 GCF_000260355.1 Condylura cristata | reverse complement strand
ACATATATATAGTTTTATATAAATGCAACACACACACACACACACACACATAAAAGTATTAAAGTGCAAGGGTAGATAAATTAAAATCATAGACAAAATTGTGGAAAAAAATCTTTCCTACAGCAGGTGTCAATAAAGACAGAACTCCCATTCTTTCCAGGCGCCCATCCAGCAAGATCTCCAACAAAGCCTGTTGCATTAATCAGACCTTTGTCACACTGACTAAAATGTCAACCAGGCCTCCCCTGGTGGCACAACAGGTTAGGGTTAGGACGTTGCACTCTACTAGCCACAGCCACTTAAGTGGGTGTTCAATCCTCAAGCCGGCCCCTGAAGTGATCCACATGGGGCAGCAGACCTCTCCCAACTTACCTGCTGCTCCCTTCAACAATGTGCTTCCTTTATCTGCCTGTTCTGCTCCCTACTCTGTCTCTGGTGAATCCTGTCACCACCCCTGCACTTCTGGCCTGTACCCCAGTTCTGTGTGCATTAATAAATAAATTTTTTAAAAAAAATGTCAGCCAATCATGTCTGACAGCTGGATAGATGGGAAATAACCCATAAGAGGTACTTAGCTCATTTATTTCCTTACAGGTGAGAGAAGACATGATCTGGAAGGCACTGGAAGTGGTGGGATGAACAGAAGAAATAATCACTGAGTACTAAGGGCTGTTTCACAGTGGGCTGAGAGGACCCTGTGAATTATGAAGCTCTCTCTCTCTCTCTTAACTTAGCCGGCAATGTCTCGGAGAATTGTCTGTCTTTATGGATATGTGTATGGGTACGCATTGAAGGTACAAATAATGGATGTTTGCAAAGACAAGTGTACTCAGAAGGAAAAAACACACACACACACACACACGGAGACGTAGTGGAGCATAGTAGAGAGGTTGAGTGCTGTGTTCCTATTCCTTTCATGACTCTATCTTCCCCAGCTGTTCATCCAACACTTCTCTGCACAGGGTTCTGCAGAGAAGTGAGTTGTGCTGCTCTGTCTGGAGGGTTCACCCAGGGAAGCGGAGCCTGTGAGGACAGGAGATCTGTTGTCAAGACCCCGTGTTCACAGTCTCCAGGCTGTCTGCACACTGAGCAGGACCACAGTGAGAGTTTGCTCAGGTTTTCCCTCTTCAGGGAATCCTTGATTCTCCTCAGTGTCTTCTGATAGAAAGGTCAGATCAGCTGATCTAGCTAATCACCCTTGCTTTTTATTTTTTTAAATTATAGAAAACATGCAATTTATTAGATGGAACAGGCCAATCCAGCTGATCTAGCTAAATACTCTTCCTTTTTTAAAAATCATAGAAAATATGCAGTTTATTAGATGGACTTAAAATCAATATGAATCAATTTTAGGCACTTGAGCACAGATTATCAGAATTTTTCTACAAAGAACAGCTTATCTAGATGGCAAGACCATACACATTTAAATTTAGTTTTTAGAGGCTATATATACAGAGGCTAGATAATTGAGAGAACTATTGCATACCTAACCCAATTGTATACTGTTATAATTTTTCATATTTACACACACAATTATAAGATTTAACAGAAGCAGACATTTTTGAGAATCAATTTTCTTAAATTCTGGCTTTGTTTCTTTTACCATTCTGGTCTGAAAATTATCGTGCATTATTGAGGGAACATGATATGGAAATTTTATTTTTGTAAAATTGAGAATTTAAAGAAATATTTTCTGTGTTATATCTGCATCTACAGAGTCAGCATATGGTACTTGCTTATTCTGATGTCTTTTAAAGCCTATTTCAATAGTTTTAAATTTTAATATATCATAGAAAATAGTTCTCATTACTAAGTCCTTCAGATACTTAAAATTTTTTTTAAAGATTTATTTATTTAGTCATACAGAACTGGGGTACAGGCCAGAGATGCGGAGGATGAGAAGATTCACCAGAGACAGAGTGGGAGCAGAACAGGCAGATCCATGAAGTACACTGCTGAGGGGAGCAGCGGGCGGGTTAGAAGAGGTCTGCTGTGCCATGTGGTCACCTCCAGGGCAGGCGGGGATCGAACTCATGCAGAAGTGGCTTTAGCTTCTTAGTGCTGTGCTTTAACCCGCTGTGCCACCAGGGAGGGCCCAGATACTTAAAATTTATCATTGTTCTTTAAGTAAATATGAGGAAAACATGGACAGTGGACTATGGTTTTAATATAGTGAAGATATCTTCCGATTAAACACTAGATATAAATTTGCTTTAGTGTTTTGTTCCAACTTGGGCTGTACCAGTATGCTCCAAAATAGAACCCACTCTTGGTATATACGCACAACTTAATCCCTTCTGGGTCTCTGAGTGAGACTGGTCCAGATGGTGTTGACTAATTCCCATTAAGTGAATTCATTCCAGACTTGGGTCACTTCTGCAAGATGCCTGCATATCCACACCGAGATCAATATTTGAATAACTGGAATTGTAGCTGAACCAAATGGACACAGCTAACAAGCCATCACAGGAGTAGAAACTGGCTTTTTCAGCTCTCTCCATGACGCTGCCACCCCATCCTTCACTCCTCACCCCACCCCAACTGCAGAGAAAACCCAAGCTCTGCTAGGGTGGGGTGTGCTGTGATCCAGCACAGATCTGGAGGAACGCAGGGCACTCAGAGAGATGCTCCCCATAAACCAGGCTGTGGGATAATCATGAAGTGGTGGGCACTAGGAAGAGATGGGAGGAACTCTCTGGAGTTCCTGGAATAACCCTGGAAAGAGTCCGGAGAGATACATCTGCTTTATCAATAGAAACTTGGCCATGGAGAAGTCAAGCTAGGTCCAAGTTCAGCTTTGCACTTGGAGGGGAGCCGTTGGAGTAAGCTGCAGGCCTGGGATCTGCTGAAATCCTCACTGTTACACTGACCTTTCCTCAGTTCCTGTCCAAAGCCCTGACTCATCCCCATGGGCTGTCTGGTCTGTAGAAAGTCCCTTTATCTCAGGGCTCCTCATCCCTTAACCTCTGTGAAAAGAGCGTCTTTTTGTTTGTTTGTTTTTTTCCCCCAGGAGCTATGGGGATCCAACTCCATTTGTGATGTGTTCTTGCAAAGTTAAACTTAGGTTTGTTTACCAATCTGTGATTGCTCCTCACACAGCACTCTGTGCTGGCTGGAGAACAGTCAAGTTTCAAGTCGATTTCGTTTGGGAACAAATTCTCTCTCAACTTCCCACCATGGAAAAGAGTGAAAAGATAAGTCTTTCCCCTCCTGCCCCTTGACGGCCAAGCGTTCACACCCCTACTCAGTTTTTTTTTTTTTTTTTTTTTTTTTACTTTTTCTTCTCCTTCTTACACAGGGAAAATTCCAGCGGTTATTTCTGGTGGGACTTTCCAGACCTTTCCCTGCCTACACGCTTATGTTTCACAGTCTCCTTGCGCCCAGAGCCAGGACCTCATTGCCGGGTGTTCCTCCGTCATCAGTAACGTAGGAACAGCCGTCCACTACCAGGTGTCCCGACCAATATAGTAGCTGAGGCATGCCAGTGACTGAGAAACAAACCAAAGGAAAAAGGTGTCCTCAGCTTTCCCTTGCACTCTTCCTGCCTTCATTTAGGTTTTATCTGGCTACTCGGGAAGATCTGGTGTTTCCCTGGCAGGTTCCGCATTCCATCTGCGGGGGTCACAGAAGTGTTTCAATCATTTTAACTCTAGAGCTTTTGCTCTTCAGACCAGCTCAGTCAGCGTGGGTCCAGCCCCAAGGCACTATGGGAACCAAAAATTTACTGTCTCTGTATTCTAGAGCAGGGATCTGGTAAGCATAACAGCCCATCCAGGGTGGTGTAGTTTACTTATCTTTCCATTTATCAGACTTTTTTTCAATATTTTATCTTTAAAACTAACTCTACATTGAGTAACACTATATATATAGTGTTATATTATATATATTATATTATAATTATATATAATTCTATGTTTTGAATTTTTATTATTATTTTTTAAAGATTTATTTATTCATACAGAACTGGGGTACAGGCCAGAGATGCGGAGGTTGAGAGGATTCAACAGAGACAGAGTAGGGAGCAGAACAGGCAGATCGAGGAAGTACACTGCTGAGGGGAGCAGCGGGAGGGTCAGGAGAGGTCTGCCACGCCATGTGGTCACCTCCAGGGCAGGCGGGGGTCCAACTCATGCGGAAGTGGCTTAAGCTTCTTAGTGATGTGCTTTAACCTGCTGCGCCACCCGGGAGGGCCTGTTTTGAATTATTTTTAAGAGCAATTAATATATCTGACTTTATAAAGCGTACTCATATTGGCAGCATGCTTTCCATCTTAAAGCATTAATAGTCTTATCTTCTGAGTGAAGAAACCATTACTTTCTAAAATTTCAACATACTCACGTATGTTTTCTTAACTTTTAATTGTGGCTAAAGACACATAACATGCTGTTTACCACCTTAACCTTTTTTGTTTTGGTTAAGATTTATTAATATACACATACAGAACTGTGGTACAAGCCAGAGCTGCAGGGTGGCGAGAGGATTCACTAGAGGCAGAGCGGGGAGCAGAACAGGCAGATCAACGAAGTACACTGCTGAGGGGAACAGCATGCGGGTCAGGAGAGGTCTGCCAGGCCATGTGGGTCACCTCCCTGGCTGGGCATTCAACTTAGTCTAACAGATAGGTTCGTAGTGCTACACTTCAACTGTTGTGCCACTAGGGAGGCCCATCATTTTAAAGTACATAGTTCCTTAGATTTAAGTACACTCACACTGTTGTGGAAACCCAGATTTTTTATTTTCATTTTTTTTCATTTTGCACATTTCCATGTGCCATCACTCCTGCTGCCTCTTGCCACTTCTCCAACCTCTTCATCCAGGCTGCTGCTGTTCTACTTTCTGTCTCTCTGAGCTAGACTACAAGTGGAATCATCCAGTTTTTTTGAGACTGGCTTACTTCACTTGGCATTATGTCTTTTTCAGTCATGTTGTCAGATGCGTCAGAATTATCTTCCTCTTAAGGAAGAACAGTATTCTACTGCATATTTCCTTTCTCCAGGTGCCTCATCAATGGACACTTGCTGCTGCTGCTTCTTGCCTGTTGTGAACCATGCTGCTGGAAACATGGGTGTGTACATATCTGCGTCCTTGCTTTCAGTTCTTTTGTGTATAAGCCCAGGAGTAGGCTTGCTGGGTCATATCACCATATTTCCTATTTTCTGAGTATCTCTCGGGGCTGTATTCCTACTATCAGTACACAAAGATCCCAATTTCTTCACATTCTCAAAAACACTTGTTTTTTGATGTTGTTTTTAATTTGATAGCAACCACTATTATCAGTGTGCAACTGACACCTGTTTTTGAAAATAAAGTTATTAGAATAAGCCACTGTCTTTCATGTAAGCGCTGCACGGCTGCTTTTGCACTTCTGGAATAGAGTTAAAAAGTTACAGAGATGGTAATTTTTAAATAAATAATAAAAAAAAAAGTTTACCAAATGCCTTTTAACGGGACATGCCAATCCCTGTTCTAGAGGTTTCCAATCTAGGGGAGGCTGTAGGAAAACACTAGAATCATCAAATGCCTGTGCATTTTTTCATTTTGTGCATTTTTTTTCATCTCAGCTGTAATCCCTGTGGACTTCCTACCACTAATTCATCCATGTGCCATCACCATAATCTCGTGTGATTTTCCAATCCCAGTTTTGATCCCGTTTCCCTCATCTCCCCTGTAAAATGTCACTGGGTTATAGTTGTTAGTTGATGATAATTTTTACTTTGCAATTGCAATTGCTTTTTTTCCTTCTTTTTAATTCATTTTCTTGCAATTGTGAATGGGACTGTTTTCTTCATTATTTTATCTTCTAACTCATTTATATATTAGAAATGCAACTGCTTTTTGCAAGTTGATTTTGTACATTTCCACTTTATTGAATTGATTTACTGTTTCAATTAGTTTTTCTTTTTGAAGTCTTTAGGGTTTCCTATGTATATCATCAGATCACCTGCAAATAGTGACATTTTTTACTTCTTTTCTAATTGGGTTCCTATTATATATTTATTTTGACCAATTACTCTAATCTAGACTTCCAGTAGTAAGTTGAATAGTAGTTTTGAAAGTCATCATCCTTGTCTCGTACCAGGTCTTACAGAAAAAGCTTTCAGACTTTTACCAGTTTGTTTGCTGTGGTTTGTCATCTATGTCCATCATGTTGAGGAATGTTCTATCGATAGAACATCCCAGTTTTTTTGAGGGGTTTTATCACAAAAGGATGTTGAATCTTATCAAACTCATTTTCATTCTCCATCTAATTATATAATTTTTATCTTTCCTTTTGTGGTTAATTATATTGTATGATTTTTGGGTGTCAGTTCATCTCTGTGTCCCTACAATAAATGCCACTTGGTCATGATGTATGATCCTTTGGATAATATTGTTGAATTCAGGTTGGCAAGACTTTATTGAGAATTTTTGAATCGATGTTTATTGGGAAATTGTTTTGAAATTTTCTTTTTTTGGGGTGTGTGATGTCTGTCGGGTTTTGGTATCTGAGTGATGTTGGTATCATCAAATGTCTTTTAAAATGTGCTTCCTCTTTCTCTATTATTTGGAAGAATTTGAGAACCATCTTTAGAGGTTTGGATCTATGGGATCCCTGACTTTTCTGTTCTCAGGGCTATTGTCTCAGTCCTTGCTGGTCTAGCTAAATGTTCATTCAGGCAGGCAAACGTCCTGGTATGAGGAGCATACTGAGAAACTAGTATTTGCTGAAAACAGCAGGAAGACATTATGGCTAGATTAGCAAGATCAGCAAAATATCTTACTTGTAAAGATTAGCAGGAAGTTAGGTGAGAATAGAGATTAGAGACAGCATTTTGATTAGCAGGAAATTTGGCATTGCCCCAAGCAACTGTCCCTGGTCACTCCACCCTAGTGTGCACCTGAAGATAATGCATCCCCATGCATGCATTCCCATGTGCTTGCTCATCTTCTTCGAATCTAAATGAATACAAGACAGCCCTTGGATGGGGCCAACACCTTGGAGTAGTTCCTCTAGGCTTCGCATCCTGTGCTGCTCCCAGCACTGCTGCTTTGTGAGGTGGCAGGTGGAACTCATTAGCAGAATGAGCTGGGGATTTTTTTTTTGAAGTCTTTTGACAGGTGTTTCCATTTCCTTGCTCATGATTGGGCTTGTTAGATTTTCTGTTTCCTCTGGGTTCAGTCCTGGAGAGTTGTATATTTCTAAGAATTTGCCCATTTTATCTAGATTGTTCGATTTACTGGCATTAGATGTTTGTAGTAATATCTCATGACCCTCTATTTCTGAACTGTCTACTGTAATTTCTCTTTCAGTGCTCATTACATTCCTAGGTCATTCCCATAAGGGGTCCATACAGCCACCCTGAGTCTGATGATTTATGTTGTATCTCTTCCTCATCGAGTTTTTGACCTTCATTTATTGATGTTTCTTTGGAGCCTGCTTGACCCCAGTGTACACTTCCCAGCCAGACTGGAAAGGTGGCCTGGTGCATAGTTAATCTCCCAAAGTGACTGTCCTCTGGAAGGGTCTTTCTCTGTCCATTCATAGAAAGTCTGTTTTTAGCATATCAACTGATAACAGAGAGATTATCTTCTTTTTTTTAAAGATTTATTTATTTGTGCATACAGACCTGGGGTACAGACCAGAGGGTCAGGGGCGGCAAGAGGCTTCACCAGAGACAGAGTGGGGAGCAGAACAGGCAGATCGACAAAGTTCATTGCTGAGGGGAGTGGCGGGTGGGTCAGGAGAGGTCTGCTATGCCATGTGGTCACCTCCGGGGCAGGCGGGAATCGAACTCATGCTGAAGTGGCTTTAGCTTCTTAGTGCTGTGCTTTAACCCACTGAGCCACCAGGGAGGGCCCGAGATTATCTTTTTTTATGACTCTATTATATAAGTTTTTTTTCCTTGTTTCTACATTTAAAAAAAAATATTTATTTATGCATACAGAACTGGGGTACAGGCGATAGGTGCTGGGGGTGAGAGGACTCACCAGAGACAGAGTAGGGAGCAGAACAGGCAGATTGACTGGAATACACTGCTGAGGGGAGCAGCGGGCGGGTCAGGAGAGGTCTGCCATGCTATGTGGGTCACCTCCCTGGCAGGGGATTGGACTTGTGTTGCAGTGGCTGTGATAGCTTCATAGTGCTGTGCATTAACCTATTGCACCACCAGGGAGGGCCCCTGTTTTTACATTTCTTATTCCAAGTGCAATGCAGGACAAAAGCTGGTGGTTATTAACTGCTGTAGGTTCAGGGCAGTGCTGAACAATGTGAAATGCAGCCATCTGCAAAATTCATAAATATTTCACTGCCTTGCATTAGTCTGGGTGCCATGGAGCAACATAAACATAATTTAATACCAGTGGTGTGCAGTTCCCTAATGTATTATTAGTGTTTTAGGATGGCCTGGCCTGCGAAGCACTGTGTATGTGCTGGCAGCTTCAGAGGTCAGCTTCTGGGCAGTGTCTCTGGACCAGGGAGGGGAAATCATACTGCATGCAGCAGCCCAGCTGAACACTCCATGAGCCAAAGGCTCCACAAGTCAAAAGAGGTGACTCCAGAACTTTCCACAGATCATTCTGCCTCTATTCTGTAGGCAGAACTTGCTCTGGTTCAGATTGCATCAAAAATACAAAAACCCAAATGCAATATGAAAAATAATTGCTACTAGCATTTAGCTAGTAGCTAAAAAACAATTTAGTTTTAAGTATCTGTTTTCCACACTTAGAAGTATATGGACTTATATTATGACTTTATGTTAAGCCTGATTAAAAAGTCACTATTGTATCTAACTTTATATATCAAGTCTACTTTTGCATATTGAAGTTCTATATTGCATTATATAGACCAGTGAGACCCTCGAGTCACCATCCCTTGATAATGAACTTCACAGTGTGACTCAGATTCCTCTTCCTTACCTTTGTATATCGTTTGCTCTTCAGCACTTTGCTGGTCAAAATGAAGTCGCAGAGATAATCCACCCCTTAGCAAAGCTTCAAGGCATTGTTCTTTGCCAGTGGTGTTTGCATTTAGGCATTCTCTCTAGTTAAGGATAACAAAGTCATTTTTCTTTTCAAAATAAGTTCTGGTATAATCCTGTGGGAGTGGAGTATTTTCACATGAGGTCTGAGAGGGCTCAGTGTTACTGAACCCATGTCAAGTGGGTGACTCATTGCTGCTTTTAGTTAGCTCAGAGGCAGACTCGGGCCACTGGTTCTGCCTCATTTATTATCCTGTATTAATGACAATTACCAGACATTTCCAATTATTGGCTGCTTGATTGTGAGCCTAGAGACCTCCCTTGTCAGCCATCATTTTTATAAAGCTGCAAAACTTCTTTACTATTTTCTTATTTTAGTGGTAAGAAAGCAAATGATTAGGAAAGTTAAATCACTATTTTCCCCTGCTACTATCCCATATATCCCCTTGACCCATTTTTGCTCCTACAACCCTCCTAACCTCAGAAGACCCACCTCAATTATTAGTGTCTGCTTGTTTTCATAACCTTTTTTGCGTTGTTAAATATGTGCTATGGCAATGTGAAATATTTGTCATGCTGTCTGACTTTACTCTGCATGATTCCTTTAAACTCTTTCCATTTTTCTGTGGTTGGCAATATTTCATCTTTCCCTATGACTGATTAGTATTCAACATGATAATCTACCACATTTTCTTAATCCAACCATCTATCAGTAGGAACTCAGGTTGTTTTCATGTCTTAGCTACTATAAGTAATGCTGCACTATAGAGAATGTAAATTTTGATTATCTTTCTTATAGTTATGTGGCTGAGAGTGGGATTGCTGGGTCATATGGTATTTCCACTCTTATATTTTTAAAATAAATGTGATAGCTTTTCAAAGTAGCTGCACCAGTTCACACCCATCAATAGTGTAATAATATTCCTCTTTCCCTGCATCTTCTCCAGTATTTGTTGTTGGAGGTCTTTTTCATATGTGTCATTCTCATGGTTACGAAAGGATATCTCATTCTGCCTTGATCTGTATGTCCTTTATTAAGAGCGATGATGAACATTTGCTGATGTGTCTGTTGACATCCTTGATAGCCAATAGCCTTGTTGATGAATTTCTTGTTTATATCTGCTGCCCAGCTATTAATCCAGTTTGTGTGTGTGTGTGTGTGTGTGTGAAATTAAATTTCCTTGTATAACTTGAATATAAATCCCTTGTTTTTGTGTAATATGTTAATGTTTTCTCCTATTTTGTAAGATGCTTTTTTAATCTACTTAAAGGTTCTTTTGCTTCATAAAAGCCTATTAATTTGAGGTAATCTAATTTGCTGATTTTTGCTTTTATTTGTATTGCTATAGGGACTTAATTTCCAAATACATCATTGTCATTGATGTCATGAAATCTATATTTTCTTCTACATATTTTATTGTTTCAGTTTTTATATCTAAATCTTTGATCTATTTGAATTTATTTTTGTGTACAGAGTGACCCAATTCATTCTTTTACATGTGGCTATGAAGATTTCTCAACACCATTTGCTAAAGAGGCTCTTCTTTACTCATTGTATAGTCTCTTTTTCCTTCTTATTTCATTTCCTTCTGAGACATCTCTCCCCCATGATACAGGTATTATATCTCTATTATATCTCTTTATGTTGTTCTGAATAACTCTTATACTGTTTAATTTTTCTTTGTTCATTTTTTTTGTTCTATGTGTGTATTTCTAACACTGTCCATTCAAATCTGCTGATTCTCTCCATTGCTTACATTTGTCTAGTGTTGAGGCTTCTGCTGTATTTTCAAATCCAGTTCTAGTACTTTTTAACTTCATTAATTCTATTGTAGCAGATTTGTATTTATTTTTTTGTGTTTCTGTAATTCTTTTTATTATGCTTGTTTTTATTAATTTGACAAGTGTGTTTATAAATTATTTTAAAAGCCTCAGTGGGCAGATTCCACAATTTGTTACCTTAAGTCCTCTCAGATTTATTCTCCAGCATTTGTGATATGTTCTATGTTATTTTGTCTCTTTATTTTGTTTTCATGGCTTGTATGGGGAGCTTCCTTTTCTTTTCTTGATAAGTTGACTTATTCCTCCCCTTCAGGTAGCTGGTTATAAACCTAATGTTTTTACCCAGGATATTTAAGTGTATATTATTTTATAGACTGATGCCTTTCCACCTGCTCATATGACTAGGGCTCGGTGCTGGTTAGAAATAATAGGTAGGAACCAGAGTAATAGGGAAACTAAAGTTTGAGCATGAGTTTTATGTCAGCCCAACCCCAACAGATAGGAATTATATATGAGACAGGGTCACAAGTTGGGAATAATCTTCTTTGCCTTCTGCTTACAGAGCTATACTCTGGGGTCTTTGGTCTTGGTTTGTTTTATATTAAATTATGTTTTATTTGTTGTCAACTATATTTATTTATTTATTTATTTATTACAAAAGTTTATTTTTACATCATTTTGCACATTTTTTTTCCCATCTCGATTATAATCCCCGCGAGTTTCCCATCACTAAATCACCCGTGTGCCACCACCATAGTCCCGTGCATTTCCCTCCCTTCCACCCCCCCTATTTTTGATCCCATTCCCCACTCCACCCCCACAGAATGTCTCTGGTATATGGTTGTTCATTATTTTTGTTATTTTCTCGCCTGGTCCATTATACTCCTGCTATGAGTGAAATCACCCAGCATTTTTCTTTGTCTTTCTGGCTTATCTCACTAAGCATGATCTTTTCCAGCTCCATCCAAGTTGCTGCAAAAGACAAGTGTTTCTCTTTTTTTGGTTGCTGAGTAATATTCCATTGTATATATGTACCACATCTTTTTTATCCAGTCATCTACTTTTGGGCATTTGGGCTACTTCCATGTTTTTCCAATTGTAAATAAAGCAGTAATAAACATGGGGGTACAAGTATCTTTTTCAATCAGTGTTTTTGTGTCTTTTGGGTAGATACCTAGAAAAATATGGAACGCTTCACGAATTTGCATGTCATCCTTGCGCAGGGGCCAAGCTAATCTTCTCTGTATCATTCTAATTTTAGTATATGTGCTGCCGAAGCAAACACTGCTCTTGTTTTTATGATCCAGATTCTTCAAGTTCTGGTTAATGGCTGTTGACAGTATTTGGCTGTTATTTTTACTTTGGTCCTGAGTGGAGTTGATACAGGCCAACCCCAAAAGGAAATGAGTTGTCCTGAGTGTGAATCCTCATCTCTACACTTAAAAAAGCTTAGTACAAGATAGAACACAGAAAGGTTAATCAAAATTCTATTTACAAAGGGGAAATAAAAAAAAAGATGCTGGGGGGAAGGGGAGAGAGAGAGAAAGAGAGAGAGTGAGAGAGGTTAATTGTTGTACCAATAATGCTGCCTGAGCTGGCATCCTGAGAGTTTGCCAATGGCAGGCAAAAGCCAAGAGAGATCAGGTACTCATGTGTTTGGTTTTACATGGGGAGTGGCTGCTTAACTCCACATTTAGTTCCCATCAATCCCCCACTTGGGAAGAAAAGATCCATGTAGTCTCGTGGCATTGATGGGATTTGTAGCCTTAGTGCATGGGATCTCTTTGACATGGAGGTGCGGGTGGCACCCATAAAATGTCAGTGGGTGGTGTTCATTCAGGACATGTTCTTCCCCCAACAGAGGTAAGGCATGTACTTCACATACCACAACATTAGACTGCAAAATAATCTCTTTTTTAAAGAGACACGGTGATTCAATCTGACTTTCTTCGCCAGTTAAGCTTCCAACCGTTCTTGTTTGGGAGACACAGGCTCAAGTTGACAATCACCACTCCTCATCATTACTTTTACAATTCTTTCACGCTCTCATACTCTCTGTGCGGAACAGACTCTGTGCACTACCTTTTCCATTGCAGCCTGGATTTTATAGTCCTCACTAGTGTCCTAAAGTTAACAACAGCAAGGAGCTCTGTGTAATAGATTTCTTTCCCTCTCCTAGGCTGTACTGCCCTGGTATCTCTCCAAAAATAGTTTAGTCACAACTTTTCTTATTCTTCTCCACTAGGCTGTCATTATGGTGCGTATAGTAGTCATTCATTCAGGATTCCAGAGTTGCTGTCTTTGTTGAGGTGTACTCTGGTTGTAAATATATGGGGGGTGGTGAACCGATATTTTCACTGTACTCATCTTGGCGGATTCTCATTATATCTTGATTTGAAGTTGCCTAATCCCATGCTGCAGCTCTGAACTGCAGTAGTTTTATAAGCATAATACTCCAAACTTAGGAAAGGCACTTTGATCATTAAAGGAAAATAATTTAGCATTTTAAGATACCAGTAACTTTCATATTGCATATAAAATGACCACTGTGTACTGCAGTCATTCTAGTTAATTTTCAAATTGCAAATCTGAGCAGCAGCAAAATAAATAAATATTTTTGTAGATCATTCAAAGGAGAAGACCATTGACTCCTCTGGCCACAGATCTGATAGAGTAGCCTACTCTGTCAGCCCTCACCTGGGAGAGGCCAGCCATACACTGTCCCAAATACAGAATAAAAGCTAGCATGTAATATGAAAAATTCATAAAGCTGAATGTGGCTAATAGCTCTGCAGGACCTTAAGTGCACTTGTCCGCCCTGGCTAATGTTGTGCGTGGGTGAGCACACTCCCCAGTAAGGAAACAAACAAGTCAGCAGAGCACAGTGCACTCTGTCCTGCAAATAGTTGCAGCCCACTACTTTGTTTCAAGTAGAAGCTACAAGAAGCACCAGGTCTGGTACAAACATGCATCCCACCCTTTGCATGGGGCACATTTCCTGTTTTTCCCTGCAGGTCCTAATAAACAGGCTTCCAACTTCAGACCCCAGGCTCCTGCTTCATTCTCTTGCGTCTCAGAGTCTCCTACGTAAGGTAGCTGTCAGTGCACCCCTCAATGGGTTAGCAACAGCTGAAAATGTATGTAATAGTAAAATAAATTGAATTTCAAAGCGATGATTTCTGTAAGTTTAGGACATCCATCCTTCTGACTTGGGACACCCTGCCTATAGATGCAAAAGTTCATATTAGAGAAGGAAAAAGAATGAACTCTGTACCCAACCCAAGAAATCAGAAGAGAATATAGCAAAGCAAAAGAAGGAAAGAAAGAAATAAGAAAGACAGGAACAGAAATTTAGAAACTGGAAAGCAAAGAGACAGGAAGTAAGATAACTAATCACTCCTTGAAAATCCTAACAAGATGTGTTACTCAGCAAGCTTGAGCAATAATAAGAATATGTAGGAATATGACCACAAATATTTATGAGTACTTACTTAAAATAATACTTTAATTAAAATATTTTATTAAAACAAAGCTTCTAGTTTCAAAAATGTAGACTCTGGGACTTAATATTTTACACACATTGATTGCACTAGGATATTTTCATACCACATCATTAATTGAAGCAGGTCATTACAATTTAAGAAATTTCTATTTGTGAAATTAAAATGTATTGTTCCACTGTAAGACATTTCTATTTGTGAAATTAAATGCATCGTTCCACTGTGGGGCATTGTATTTCAAGAAACTGCTTAGAAGAAGTAGGGCAGGTAAAGTCAGTAGCAGCTGGGGTTGAGTGCTTCTTCAATCACTCCCTCTTCTCTGTTCCTTAAAACATTAGAACTAGATAAGCAAGGGAAAATCCCACAGAATCAGCAACAAATGTGAGGGGGCCCCACCCAAGGAGGGGGAGGCTGAGCGAAGCAGTGGGTGGTCTGGCAGAGCTGAGACCGGAGCCCTATGCTGTAACATGGATTCCCAAGACTCCCCGAGGGGTGTGAGCACCCCATCCTGGGCCGAAAAGCTCAGGCCAGGCAGCCAGCTGTAAGCTTTCAAAGGAAAAGATTGAAACTCCTTCCCCAGACCACACCCCACATGAAGGAGAACAGTCTCCCTGGGAATTGAGGGTCCCTGTGAAGATGGTGCACAGAGCAGAGGAAGGAGGCCAGAGGGAACAGTCATGTGGCCACTCCAGAGGGTGCGTGAGAGGCCCAGGGCTTAGGAGCTGGGTCCCCAGGTGAGGAAACTAGCATCATGCATGAAGGAGCTCTCAGAAAGCAACACAAAAGGACTCTGCATAACCCAATAGTAGATTCTTTTCAGTAGAAAAAGAGTAAGGACTAGTATCAGGTTTTTTTTTTTTTTAAAGATTTATTTATTTGTGCATACAGAACTGGGGTACAGGCCAGAGATGCAGAGGGTGCGAGGCTTCACCAGAGACAGAGTGGGGAGCAGAACAGGCAGATCGACGAAGTACACTGCTGAGGGGAGCAGCGGGCTGGTCAGGAGAGGTCTACCGCGCCATGTGGTCACCTCCGGGGCAGGCGGGAATCGAACTCATGCGGAAGTGGCTTTAGCTTCTTAGTGCTGTGCTTTAACCCGCTGCGCCACCAGGGAGGGCCAGTATCAGGTTTTTAGACATGATAAAATTTGCCTGAAATATATGCCCACGAAGTGGGTGAAAACTACAATTCAGTATTTCAAAATGAACTAAAATAATTTAAAACATAATAGACCTAAATAAAAACTGAACTCAGTGTGAAACTGGTTACTTCAGAAATGACAAACTAGAAGGACAATTAGGTCCAGTAAGGGACAGGAACACTATCCTCATGGGGCTGAGAGACCCAGGCCAAGGGAGAGAGGGGTGCTGTTGTTAATCATTGGAGGTGGGAAGAATATGATGGTGTCAGGTGTTCTCTGGAGGACACCACACTCTATAGACAGACTGATAAAGAGGTTTCTAAAGTGAAGCAGCTAACAACCGAGGAAGGCTGGTAACCAGGATGTCAGACCCCAAGGGGAGTGTCTGGCTCGTCCCATGGTCTCACTGCCCAGTCAGGAGAGGTGCTGAGTAAGGGTCCAGGACAGATGGCTGACAGCACAGTGACCTCCATACCAGCTACAGCAGAGGGCCCGCAGCTTTCCACATACTCTGGCTGGGGTATTGTGGGAACTGGTGGGTCTGAGTGGCCCAAGCACAGCCAGTGATGGATCCTGTCATCTCCTGGGATCCCCTTGGCACAACCCCACTCTGTTCTTAGGAGTCAACTGAACCCTTCAGCTACCATTGCAAGGAACTGCCTCATCAAAGGCAAAGCCCCCTCTCCTTAGGAGGCTGTGACAGTGAATTGCTGATGGTGTCCAGAGGCCATGCATTTGTTTGGGACAAGAAGGACTATCCCAGCTTCTGAGTGCCCTGTAGGTGAAGCTCAGTTGCAGCTGAGGGGCAATGCAATTTATCCTTCTGCTTAAAATCAGCTTCCCTCACTGCCCAGTCTCACCCCAGGGAACATTCCCCCAATGTTTGCAGTGACTGTGCGTCTACATGTTGCCTCCAGAGAACCAACCTAACATGGCTGTTGCTTCTGCAGATACATCTGTTGGTCCAGGGCAGACTCACTGGAGTTTTAAGACTGACTGGTCACAGCATGATGAGCCCTTCATGGCAGATATGTGAGACTCAGGAAGGAAAGTGACCTGATGGTCTGGGCCCCAGGAGCCATGGGACCAGACTCCACCTCATTATGTGATTCCCACTATAGTTCACATCTCCTTAGAAGGAGAGTTTCTGTCCATGTTTTATGTATTTCTTTTTATATTCTCCCCCCCCTTTTTTTTTAAACACTAGGAGGCATTTTTTTTCTTGAAGCCTGGAAATTGTTTTCTTAAGGAATATTTCAATTATCCTTGATCTTTACATTTGCTTCTCAGGAACTTTTTTTTTTTTTTTCCTACTTGTCTTTCCTAAATGTGCTATAATGTGCTCTCTGGAAATTCCCTGTGGCTGTTTTTAAAAGAAAGAATTCATAACCAGAAATATGAACAAAGATTCTTCCTGTTGCAGGGTAATGAGAATATCGTTCAGTGAGTTCCCTGAAGTGGTTTGAGTTTATTGCTATAATGATGAACGCACTTATTTCTGCTTGGTGGAGGTATGCTGGCTTTCCCAGCTGAAAAACATTCACTAATTCTCTAGAAGACACTGAACATCATTTGAACTCTGCTACTTTTACTTTTAAAGCTACATACTCACTATAAACGTTTTCTCTTTGGGAGTGAATTTACTACCAGTCTCTTCCTGTCGATATTGTTCATGTAGGGAACCTACAGGAGGAAGAAGCCTAACAAAACAACAAGAAGTAGATTCTTACCTCAGCTCATTTTTTTGACTTCTTTTACACAGTATTGAGAACTATTTATTTGCTTTCTCATGCAACAAGACAAAATGAAGAGTATTCTTATAATAACTTTGCAAGGTGTGCTTTATTTTATCAGTCTGAACCCAAACTACATAGGATCATTTTTTGACATAGGCTAGTCCATTCGATGATTCTTCTCAGAAATTGTATTTTAATAAGGAATGAAAACTACATTTCAATAATAAATTTCATGCTACATTGTTATTTAATGAAGTTGTGTTACCAATGATAATAATTTAAGAAAGACCATTTTTATTTCCCCAAGCTCAATATACACATTTCTTTCATAACTATGAACTTAAAAAACCCGTCTCAGATGTAAAAATGTGAATTGGAATATGTAAACTCTTGATATACCTGAAAAACAGGAAGGGAAATGTCACATACTGGAAAAAACATTGCCTTAAATCATCGAAATGGGGAAAGCATGTGAAGGGGTGGGAAAAGGTGGAAGAGTACCATGACCGAGACCAGTTAAAGAATTACAAAGTCAAAGTCTTCCACATCTGCCTGGGTGGCATTTTTAAACTTTCTACTGCTTCACGTCTGTGTTTCACAAGGAGCTGAGGATCAGCCATTACCGTGGAGTGAGTAGCTGGCTGGGTCGCAACAAAGCAGGTGTCCATATATTTATTTTGCTGCTTTTTAATTTTTCCTGAGAAGTCACTGGTGTTTAATGGAAAGATTTCATATTAGTCTTCTGTTAAGATAAGGCAGTAAGAGTGTCACTAAAGTTATCTTTTTGCTTAGACTGAGGCTTATCCATCCATCTGCTTCTTCCGGGGTCATCAGCTTCCTCTCTCTTTTCCCCTGTAGACATATGATTAGGAGTTCTCAACCGCCTGCTGCTGTTGCATATTTGGGGTATGCTGAGGGCTCAGCTGTCCTCCTCAGAGCAGCTTCCCCACAGGAGAAAGCGCTGCCTTGGCATCACAGCATCTCCTGAGACAGGGTGCACCCCCACTCAGGAAAGCACTATCTTTCCTCCACACTTCTCTTCTGTTTTTCTGCTGGAGGAGATCCATAAATGAATCATTTACATAGTCAATCAGAATGCAAGACACTGTTGACTAAAACATAAAGCAAGTAGCCCTGATTTTAGAGAAATTGAATTATAAATAATTTTTCAACAGCTCCTTAATTTGCAAGGTAGCTTTGATTGCAAAAGGAAGTCAGCTCCTTTGGCCTCCTGTCAGAAGAGAAACCATTTCCATCAGAGTAGAAATGCTTAGCTCTTTTGAGATATTGTGCTTTTTTTCTCTAAAAATTCAATTTTTAACTTGACTGTGTCCTAAGGTATCAATTGTCTTTTTCTCTAGTCCATTTGATCATGGTTTCTGGTGAACGGTACAGGAATATTAATTTGGCATAGAGGTCCCCCTCTAGTTCTAATTCTCCTGTCTCTCGAACTAAAAAAATATCTGTACACAGCTTCAAAATGCGATCCACATTTGGAAGTTCTTCAAACATGATGGAGTGAGAAATACCACTGAAGAATTCACGGACAAACTTCCCAATCACAAGGACGACTGAAGCATATAATCCCATAATACTGAAAAAAAAAAAAATTAAATAGAAATTGTGTTCAGCAGTTGAATATTACCAATAGAGCATATCTAAAAGAAAAAAGAACATTTACCCTCATGTTTTGTAGAAGACATAACTAACTTGTCAAAGTTTAAAAATTTTCCCTTTCATGAACAAATAAATTTTTATAATTTATATTCTTTGTAAAATAATTTTGACATTAAAGAGCTACAAAACTTGAAAAGCCTTTTCAAATCTTCCAATAAACAATGGCAGCACCTTCCTACATGAACTTGTGTAGGCTCTAGTGCTTCATATGAGTAAACCACATAAATACTTTAAAAAATGCAATGGAATGATATATACTCTTTGCATCTAGCATTTTCTCTTAAAAATATGGTATTTTGGGGCCCTCCCTGGTGGCGCGACAGGTTAAAGCACAGCACTAGGAGGCTGAAGCCACTTCTGCATGAGTTCGATTCCCGGCTGCCCCGGAGGTGACCACATGGCATGTCAGAGCTCTCCTGACCCGCCCGCTGCTCCCCTCAGCAGTGTGCTTCGTTGATCTGCCTGTTCTGCTTCCCACTTTGCCTATGGTGAATCCTCTCACCACCCCTGTACCCCATTTCTGTATGCATAAATCAATAAAAATCTTTTAAAAATATGGTATTTCTCTAAGATTAATCTATAATAAAATCCTGTGTAGGCAATAATTTTTTAGGATGCTCGTTCTGGGAAATGTGTAACTTTCTACACATGTCTAGGAGATGTGCTTGTCCTAGGATACTTAATGTCAGAATGTGGTGAAATGGTAACATAGGACTTGCTTAAACAGTGATTTCTAATGTGTTCTCTATCTTTTTTTTTTTTTTAAGATTTATTTATTTCTTCATACAAAACTGGGGTACAGGCCAGAGATGTGGAGGGTGAGAGGATTCACCAGAGACAGAGCGGGGAGCAGAACAGGCAGATCGAGGAAGTACACTGCTGAGGGGAACAGCGGGCGGGTCAGGAGAGGTCTGCCGTGCCATGTGGATCTCCTCCGGGGCGGGCAGGCGGGAATCGAACTCATGTGGAAGTGGCTTAAGCTTCTTAGTGCTGTGCTTTAACCCACTGCGCCACCAGGGAGGGCCGTGTCCTCTATCTTTTAAGGTAAGAGGGAATTCTAAGCTGAAAAGGTAACCCTTTTCTTTTGCAATTTCTAAGTTTGAACATTGAAGTGCATCGAACTAGGATGTAACAGCAAGGAAGCTGGGAAGATAACTTCAGGTCCTGTCATTTACAGTGCCAATCATCTAAGGCAAGTTCATTTCTTTGGGACTCTGACTCCTCATTTTTAAAAATGAAAGACCAAAGATCTGTAAATTTTGGTATTTCAGATAATGTTTGATAATTCTGAGATGATAAAAGAATCCAGTCCTTAACTTGTATAACCCAGTTGATCCAAAGCGATTTCATTTTTAATGAAGCACCACTGTTTTACTTCCTTGCTCAATATTTTGACAGGACAGCATTTCTTCCTTTAGCTGTGGGCACCTCAGCTCTCTCACCAACAAAATACCCATAGTCCTCCACCACAGTCCATTGTCCTCTGCCCTCTCCATTCTCATCTCCTTCCCTCTCCTTTTGATGGCTCAGATCTACAGTTCTCTTTCAAGGACTGGTTTTAATGTTTGTTTTGTCTGCCCTTTTGGTTTCTCTATATTCCACATACAAGTGACATCATCCTGGATTTATCTTTCTTCCTGGCTCATTTTGCTTAGTGTAATCCTGCCCAGTTCTATCTGTGTTGCCACAAATGGTATACATATCATATCTACTTGATCTACTCTTCTATTTTTTGGCACTTATTTTGGCTATTGAAAATGGCATTGCAGTAAACATAGCAATGCAAGTTTCTTTCAATAGTTTTTTTTTTTTTTTTTTTGGATAGATACCTATGAGAAGGATTGCTGGGTTATGTGGCAGCTTAAAATTATTACCTACTAAATAAATTCTTACCCATAACCAGCCAAGAACCCCAGGCTGGGGGGGCTGACTTTGTCATTGAAGACTATCAATTCCAAAGCCTGAGAATGTTGATTGTATATTCTATTTCCAGTCAGGTTGAGAACCCACCACTCACTATTAGACTTGGTTGCATTGTCTCTGGACAAAATTATGGTGATATTCATGAAATTATTTTCTGGCAGAGGAGAAAAATAAAATCCAATTAGCACGAGAATTTTAAAATTTAATATTTCTCAACATTTTTCAAGTGGCAACAACAACAACAAAAAAGGTCGCTATCCATAGCATATGATCTTAAGACATGTGGACATGTTAACAGTGTGAGTAGAAATGAAAAGTGGGCTTTAGGTGCATGTGAAGTTTTTCTTTTTCACTAAAGAATCAACCATGAGCACTAATTGTGTATGGCAGTAAAATCACAGACACAGAGTGAAATACACATTACTCGTAGCATCTTTGCTGATAATCCCAAACACTAATTAGACATTTAAAAGTCCAAACCACTGATTTTTGATTGAATTGATGAATTCATTCATATTACCAGCATTTATTGTCTTCTAGGAGGAAGGCACACTATTAGGTACTAAGAGGTTAGAAAGTTGCATACTTTTTATTAACATTGTTCCCAATGTTAATAGGAATAAAACCATATACACAGTCATAATAATATCAAGATATCAATTTACTACTATTATTGTTGTATTAGGAAAAATACAGTCCCTAGAGCACTTACATTGATACTTACATTGTAATTGGGCTGAATCAAGTATATTCCCTGTGTTTGCTTTCGGTCCCTGTTTTTGGGATCTTCATATCTAACACTTTGAGGCAGCTTTCTGCCAAACGTGATTTTTAGTAGAAACAAACAAAATGATTAATCAGTAATGAAAGTCACTAGATGTGATTATATCAATCATGTTTGGTATCAATGAAAAGAAGAAAATTAAGACTCTGCTCTGGATGAGTAACTGATACTTCTGGCTAGTGAGAGTGGCCACAAGTTTTACACTTCTCGCTAGTTGCATCATACAGGGAAAAGTAACTGAAAAGTAGCTTGAGAAAGGCTAAAATTCAAACTGTAGAAATTAAATAGCAGAAGGATTTAAAAAGTTCTGAAACAATTCCTTCTCATTCTTACCAGGCAAAAGTTGCTTTATAGGTTTGGAGTTAGAATCACTAGGTGCTTTCACATAATACGGGTAGATTCGTTCAATAGTCCTGTTCATTAAGGGGAAAGAAAAGTGGTAATAAAGTTTTAGTTGTTTTATTCACAACAAAATGCTTTCATTTGCTTCTTTTTCTGACTTCACATCAATCAAATAATGGTGAGCCTCTTCATCTATCTATACAATGGTGAGTCACATAATATGCAGGTTTCTATGACAACCAGAATGCTCTGAAGTCGAGCAATAGGTATATGAGAAGGCTGCATTTCTTGAAAACATGAATTTGTAATATTTCTTTTGTACTTGATCATAAACCTACTAAAATGGTATTAATAGGAAAAATCAACTTACACTGGCATTTTTGAACTTTCTGTGTCATTGCCAGCTATCATTTTAGCTATATTTTCTCTTGTGTTATTTGTAAGAATGAAAGAAAGTTTGTCTGTTGCTATTTCTGCCTTTGCACCCAGACTCATGTTTCTGTGAAAAAGAAAAGAAAAAAAAAAAAAAGAAGAGTTTGCTGTTAGCAATTATTCAGAAGACTAGGAGAGAGATTTAAAAACTCACTTGATTTTTCATATTATTAATCTGACAAAGTTTTCATTGGTCTACAGCTGTCAACCCCAACACTTTCTATTCACCTACCATTTCATTGTTTCTTAGAAAACGAGTCTGTAAAATCTAGGTAGGTCACAACACCTTAAAAAGAGATCTTATTTGAAGAGGCAGACTTTGCTTACTAAAAAAGGCATGTCCTCATGATTCAGATGCATTTCTGAAACACTTTTCATGAACTCAGTGAAATTTGTCTCTGCGGTGAACAATAGACTTCATGTTTTAAAAAGACTGATCAGAAGTTGATTTTTAATATTGTTATTTTTATGGTAGCTCTTCAAAGAAAAGGCTTAGAAGTAAATTTTGGCAGCACAGAATTTGATTGGAAGAACTTGGACATTTAAAAGGAGAAAATAAGATCAAGAAATTTTAAAAATTCCGTCTCGCCTTCTTCTAAATATGCTTTTATACGTCCTTGTGAATTCATTTTGAATTTTTAGGCTTTCTTCTAAACTTCTCATAATTATTTCTTGATTCTAACCTAGAAGCTGTATCCTGGACTCCAATGAGCCCATCGCTTGACAAATAAGCTTGTGTAGACAAGACTGTGATGAAAGAACTAAACTAATCAACTAGGGTATTGTGACCAAGTTCCCAAATGGCTTCACTAACACACTGGACTTTTGTATGCAAGAATCTTCTTATTACATACTTTGTCTAAACCAGCGACATCATGGCAAGGCATGCTGTCATGCCTCAGGTTAGGTGACTGTGAATCTCCCTTACTTTACTCTCTCCCAGAGCTGCTGAGCTGTGCTTATAACTCACTCCTGGAGAAAACATATGCTAGGAATCCCCTGATGTTGGTGGCATGCGAGTGAGCATAGAGCACTCCAGAGCATGCTTCAGGCAAGTCTTACAGTTCATGCAGCCTGTCATTTCTATGGTTCTTTTATTTTCTCTCTACTTCTCTGTCTTGTTTATAGCACTCACCACTAGCCATTTGTAAAGAACAAAGTTAGTAGAACAAAGAAAACGAAGAAATTTTCTTTTGTCATTGAGTCCCCAATGATTTGCTTGATAACCACAATTATTAAAACTGACCAAAAAATGGAGAATTAACCAAGAAATTGAATTAACAAAGCTGATTTATTTAATAAACCAAAATACCAGCTGTAGCATTGAATGAATGTCCCCAAAGTATAATGTGAACTAAGGTTCACATTAATTATATTTTTCTAGCCTTCTATTCCCTCCCACCGTGAATTGATATTGGGGAAAGGAGAAAATTATGCATGGAAATACAGTAACTACCTCTGAATACTCCATGAAAAAACAACAGAGAAGCTACTATTGGGGTCCAAAAGTTCTTGCATCATTTTCTGCTTACTGGGAGGGCTGATGGTCCATAAAGAATTTGAATTTCCTTCCAGTTCTGCTACTGTTATGTCTTCTTTTTCATAATTTTCCAGAAATTGCATAGCATTCTGTATGTACAAAAAATATCATACATATGACGATGTATAAAAAAGTGATTGCTCATCCTTATAAATCACTGTATAAAGAAGATTTCTTCCTATGAAAGAAAAACTCCTGTAATGGATTGTCTTGATGTTCTATGGAACTACCTTGACTCCTACCCACAGAAGGAGATAGTTCCCCAGAGGTGATGCTGTGATAGCAGTACAGCTACTGAACTATTCCAATTAAGCAATAAAGAAAAATAAGATCATTTAGTGTCTTGTCCCTCTTTTAAGAAGGAAGCTTAGAACCATTGGCGAGCGGCCCTCACATTAGATAATCAAGTTTAATCTGCTAAGGACATCCAGTCCCTATCCTTATGCTGTTTAGCCCTGAGTATACCTCAGTATACTGGTTTTGCTAATGTATTACATGCTGATCATTTTTATAAAAGAAAAAAAAACAACAACACTGGTTAACCTAATAATTATTTAAAACAAATGACATTATTAGTAAGATTAATTGTGATTATGAAATGGCATTATATTATTAATACTTAGGACTATAGAGAAAAGAAAAACATAATCTCAACTTTGCCAACAGGATATTCATTACTGTTTTTTTTGCAGTAGGAGTACATAGATCTTGCTCTTTATCATCAAAAAAAAAAAAAAAAGAACAGTCTATTTTTTTTTTTTACTTATATTTTACCATGAGAAATTTTTATGCTCTGTATAGTCTTTGTAAAGTTTATCTTTTCATTATAAAAGTTTATTGGGAAATATACAGACAACATAGCATAAATAAAATAAAATAAAATAAAATGCAGCAGCCCTTCCCACATGAGATAACTCTAGTGAAGCAGTGACAATCAAATTCACGTAATACATTTGACATAATTTAATCAACCACTACCTCAAGCTGTTGAATAAATTGTTTGTTGAATTCTCAAGTTGCTTCCAGTTCTCATTAATACAGAGCAAGTTGTCACAAGCAGAAATCGATACAGAGCTTTCCCCATAGTCAAAATTAATTCCTTAGGCTACATCTCAGAGTAGATCTACCAATCAAAGGCATCAACGTCTACTGCACTTTTAAAAATTAAAAGAAAATAAAAGGGACTAATATTTGCTGCACTTATGTGAAAATGATCTGAATTAAAACTACGATCATTTACATTTGTATCCAACTAAGTTGACTTAAAAGTCTTAAATTATCAAACCAGCAATATGCACTGTCTAACTCGTTATTCTTAAAATGTCCTTCCCACTACCATGAGCCATGGGAAAGAAGTGAGGAACAGAAGAGCCGGTGCGCTCACCCAGATGAAAGGTCTTCATAGAGATCTGCTATGCACATTTACTTACTGTGTCCCTAGAAAAAGATCTCATAAATTTATTAAACTTTGACTGGTCCATAACTTTCAACTGGCTTTGCTGGGCACTCATTGTGAAAATAGGCTGGAAAACAAAGACATACGGAGTTTGTTAGTATGCTCCAGCCCGTCTCTGTATTCTAAGTTAAAAGAAAAATATTTATACAGCCATTCACCCACTGAGTGTAATTGGCCCCAGAGATTGCTTCTTGAAGTGATTATCCCTGTGCTCTAAACCAGAACAGAGCTGTTTTTCACACTCTTCAGCGCTTTATAACATACATCACATAGTGGCTGACCCCTACAATTTAGATTGTAAATGCAGGTCAGCAAAACCCAACTAAACATCTTCTAGGTGGTACTGAGGAAAGAGCCCCATGTAGGGTGAGAGTTCAGCATTCGATACTGTACTGGGTGCTGGGGAGACCTGGTAGGGTGCCATGTCGTTACCTGATACCCTCCCAGGGTAATTGTGACAGAGACGTCAAGGGGCTGGTTGATCACCCCTGCAACAGACTTGATCAAAGACATGAAGAGAAGAGGAAACCAGACAATGCAGATGAGCAAGGCGATGATCATGCCGCCCATGCCATACTTGACCACTTTCTTCTTCTTCTGGCCCCGGGGCTGAGGGTATCTCTGCAACAGAAGAGATCGTGTGGCTCAGGCTGGGGGACCTGGGGAGGTTTATCCTGGGGTTACTCACCTTCAGGAGAAAGCTGTTGATTTTGGTACATAAAGGAAAAAATGCTGCATAGTCCATGCTGGCCCTGAGCTCCAGGTTACAAGCTAGGAGAGAGGAGTGGGAACTGGCGAGGACATCTCTGTGGAGCTTAACGCTACACTACAATGACTCTACAGGACTTGGCAGTGATTGGTGGGGCTGATTCTGGAGACCTAAGAACTATGGGCTTTAGTTTGGAGAGCATTACTCATTCAGTACACGGACACAAATGTTTTAATGCCTCTGCACTGTGGAAAGTATTTGAAGTTCAGTTCTTAGCAGTGTATTTTGATATCTTTGCAATGGAATTTGATACTGTTGATTATCATTTTCTATTTTTTTTTTTTTTTTT
>NW_004567117.1:3106837-3158353 GCF_000260355.1 Condylura cristata | reverse complement strand
GGGTCAGGAGAGGTCTGCCACACCATGTGGTCACCTCCTGGGCAGGTGGGAATCGAACTCATGCGGAAGCGGCTTTTAGATTCTCAGTGCAGTGCTTTAACCCGCTGCGCCACCAGGGAGGGCCATCATTTTCTATTTTGAATGAAAAATTGTGATTATCCTTTTCTATTTTGAATGAAAAGTTAGAATAGTTGAAAGATTGAAAATATATATATATGTTCACATATACATTTACATGCACACAGATCTATATGTAAATACAAACTCACACATAGATTTGCCCTTGCATTATTTTCTCAATGAGACAAGCTTAGACCAAGGCCAGCTCATCTCATTCTAACTGTACTACAACATTACATAGTGGGGAATGCTGTGAGTTAAGGGAATTTTATCTCATCTCTTCCAAGAATAGTTTGGGTCTCTTTTGCCTGAAGTGGGACAATGTTGGTTCTTCTCTTGAGGAAGCTAATTTATTCAAACACTCCCTTGGTGTCTTTGAGGTTCATTTCAAAAGTCCCCCAAACCTCCATTCATTCTTCTCTTTCTCCTGCTTACCCCTCAATGAGTTTCCCAGAGAGGAATAAGGCCGAGACCTCTGACTCAGTCCCAGTTTTGAGGCTACTTTTCTTCTTCACTTTTCAAAGGACTGTCACATTCTGGTCTTTGAGGGATCAGCCGTCTACAGTAGACCACATCCCTGGTGCGCTGCTCCTGCTACACTACATTTACAACCAGCTTCCTAGAGTGTTTTGGAAACTGGCGGCACGGAAATCTTTGTCAATTATGACCAGGACTGAGTGGCCTGCATCGTGTGTGCCCACATTATTATCTTACTTTTCAGGAAATTGTTATTGCTCCATAAATCTAGCCATAAAACCTGGGAGCTTGTGAAATACTTCACAAGCAAAGTAACTTTTAAAAGATGCTTAATCTTTTTTTTTTCATATTAGATTGTCATGGGTAATGTTTCAGTCTCAGTATTTGTTTCAGTCAATTAGCTCAAACTCCCTTAATACTTCCTCCATCCCTAAATTTGTCAGGAAGTTTCACGCATGATTTAAAAGGCTAATATTCTGAGATAGTTACTGACTTAACATATGATATATATGTATATATATTTAATCTATCGATGTATACACATACATATATTTATGTGTACATATATATATATACACACACACATATATATATTTATGTAGAGTGATATATATTACTTGAGGCTATTTACTTCTCTTTTTATCTTATATTTATTTTATATACCTATTACATGTATATATATATATTTTTTTATTTGTTTTTTAAAAATAAAAAGATAATTGTAACTCTTGTTGGGTGGGTCCCTAGTGTTGTAGGTCAAAATCTCACTGTCCTTCATGAAGAGGGAGGGTCATGGGTGGTGGCTTCCACACTGAGGTATTAAGATCTGAATCACCGGTTGGCTCAAACCCAGTGAAAGGTATGCGAGGATGTATGAAAGGTATGATGAGGGGATCAGCTACAATTACTCACCCAGAAGGTGGCCCTGTATCTATGTGGAGTGTTGTAACAGCAGTCCTGACTTAGAATTTCTCCTCTTAACCCTAAGGAAGCGACATTCAAAGTTTCTGGGGATCTCTGAGTGGGCTCAGGCTCACAGATGCCAGCTCTCATGGATGACTTGGGATGACTTGT
Organism: Condylura cristata; assembly: GCF_000260355.1. Taxonomy (NCBI): domain Eukaryota; kingdom Metazoa; phylum Chordata; class Mammalia; order Eulipotyphla; family Talpidae; genus Condylura; species Condylura cristata. The sequence continues at coordinate 3,156,682 of NW_004567117.1, read as the reverse complement.
TCACTTCATGGGGAAGACAGGCTATTTGCGATTAACTTTGTTCACTGCTTATCTCTCTTTCTCCAGCTTTCTATGGGATGACATTTCTGCTGCCAGTGCTGTGTTTCTCCATGTCTCTGATTTCACTTCCCAGTCTTCCATTTGGGCTGTCATACTTTGGCTCTAACACTAAGTATGCTCACTTTTTTTTTTTTTTCCTATGGGTCTTTACATTTCTATCTACTGAGGTTCAAATCCTCTCCAGCCTGAAAATTTCCACTTGCCTTGCCTTTTTTTCTTGAACCAATTCTCTCTCTTGCTTTTTTGCCTTTATCTAGGTGTGCTCCCTCTGAAATGGCAGCCTAAGGAGTGACTGGACACAAGAAGGTCCAGTGGAGACCAGCCCAAAATGCTGACCCTCAAATTGTGAGCACATAAGATGGTTATTTTTAAATCAGCAGATTTTGCTGTTGCTTCAGCAATAGACAACCGATACACTATTATTTGAGTGACATGCTCTAGTAGCTGAGGTAGACTTAGAATTTCTTTCTTTCTTTCTTTTTTCCTTTAAAGATTTATTTATTTATGCACACAGGAACTGGTGTATGGGCCAGAGTGCAATGGTGAGAGGATTCACCAGAGCCAGAGTGGGGAGCAGAACAGGCAGATATACTGAAACACACTGCTGAGGGGAGCAGTGAGTGGGTCAGTAGAGGTCTGCCATGCCACATGGATCAGTTCCCCAGCTGCAGATCGAACTCATGCTGCAGTGGCTGACGATCACTTCAAAGTGTTTCAGTTTAACCCATTGCTCTACCAGGGAGGGCCCAGATTTAGAATTTTTTTTAAATTATTATTTTACTTGTTTTTTTACATCACTCTTCATTTGTAAATTTTTTCATCTCAATTGTAATCCTTATGAGCTTCCCACCACCAATTCACCTGTGTGCCATCACCACAGTCCTGTGCACTCTTCCCACCCTAATTTTGATCCCATTCCCCTTCCCACCTCCATAAAATGTCTCTGGTTTATAGGTGTTTGTTGTTTTCATTTTTACTTTATTGTATTTGCTTCTCTCTCTTTTTCTTTTCTGCATGATCCCTTATGCTCTTGCTATGAGTGAAATTCCATCCAGTATTTTTCTTTTCTTTCTGGCTTATTTCAATTAGCATGACCCCTTCCACCTCCATCCATTTTGCTGCAGAAGGCAAGAGTTTATCGTTTTTGATTGCTGAGTAATATTCCATTGTGTATACATACAATGCAGAGGTTTCACTGTATCAATTTTGCTGTAACGACTCTTGTGAAAAGGAAGCAGATAATTTGTGAAGGGATGGGTTTGATCACTGGGAAGGCTTTCTATTCCATTGAAATTTACTGGAACTTTTGCCAACTTGTCTTGATTCTGCTTTCTTCTGTCTCAAATAATTCAATTTTCTGTCCTACTTTTCAGTATTTCAAGTAGTTAAATATATTTTACTTTTCCCATTTTTTTTCTACTTAACTTTGAAAAAGTCTTGGTTCATTTCAGTTTTTTCTCACATCATTTTTCCAAAACAGTTGTTAACCTGATTATTGTTGTTATGATCCCTTTGGCAAAGTGGCTTTCAATTTTTTTTTTTTGTATCAATGCTTTTGCATTGATCAGAATGGGCTAAATATGATTTTAAGATTACTGCCAGCCCTCCTTTCCTTCATTCCCACAAATCATAGAGAACAAGGACAATGGACACCTCGACTATGAAGCTGAAATTCCCAGAAGAAGTTTCAGAATACACTTGGAATTATATGGGTTGGAGGGGACTTTTCCAAAGAGAACATTTTCAAGATGAAAAAGAAAGATATTTCCTACTCCTCAGATAATATTTGTTGGACATTTCTGTTTCCATTATACAATAGGCTCTTGTTTCAGATGTGAAAATTTTGAAAAATCTGATGAATCATAGTAATTTTATTTTAGAACCTTAATAATCAATCTAGTAGTGTAAATAAATATTTGCATGTCAGTTTCGTTACAGAAAGAGGCTTAGCTGTCCATCTCACATCATAGAGTGAGTCAGAGGGTGAGCCCGAGTTCAAGCTGCCTAACCCCACTTTCCTTTCTCACATCACATTCTCTCCTGCTCCCAAATGAGCCATTTGAGAGTTGCTGGGTCATGAAGTAGTATATCATTTCTCTTCTTTAAAATAACTACAATGTATAGCTGCCAAAAGCCGAACACAGCTGTATGCTATTGCTAAGGCAACAGTAGACCCAAAATCTTCAATTCTAGTTTTTTGAAAATCAATAGGACATTTAAAGATTCTAGAATTTTTTCCTTCCTGTCTTCTCCTATAGGAGACCCCACAAGCTTGTAGAAGTTCACACTAATCTTACAACCATCCTAGAAAACAGAAAGTGAAAAAGTAACCCTCATAAACAAATTTATGTCAAAGAAAAACAAGTAGTTATGAGGCCTTTTTATTGGCTTACTTTTTCTGACTCCCGCCAACACTTCAGGATGAATATGTGAGCATAGATGTCCTCCACACAGATCCAGCTGGAGAGGCTCAAAGTCGTGTCTGTCCACACCCAGTCCATCACGGCCCTTAGCTCAGTCAAAAAGGGGACAAGGCGGAACCTGGCAGGAACCATGTTGTTAGTGAGATAGTTGTGGGATGACCTCCAATCCCATCCAACCATGGGAGCGCATGGAGTTCCTTATTGTTTTAGTCCTAATGAATTATGGAAAATTCTCAAGTTGAACCTTAGGGTAAATTTCAACTTTGAATTCAACCATTTTTCATTGTAAGTACAATGTATAGATCAATATTTCCCTTCTCCCCTCATATTTTTTTGGTGGGGGACAGCTGATGGTCTTAATCAACTGGCATTCTGTTTTTGAATGTCCCCTATGTCTTTCATTAAGGTCTTGTAGTTTTGTTTGTACAATGCTTTCACTTTGGTACAATTTATTCCTCAATATTTTATTGTCTTTATGTGGTGGTAAATGTGATAGTTTTTTTTTTTCACTTCTTTTTTAGATATATTGTTGTTATCATATGGAAACACAAGTGACTTTTATATGTTGAATTTGTATCCTATAGAATCACTGAAGTTGGTGATTAGTTCTATCAATATTTTTGGCAAGGCTTTAGATTTTTTATATAAGATTATATTATCTGCAAATAACAAGTAACATTTATTTATTTGTTTATGTTATGAGAATCTGTAGGTTATGAAATGATCAATTTTTGGGAATTTTGCTGTTGAATGAAGAAGGGAAGATTATATAACCAGTCAGTGAAAGATTAGAAAAGTCAGAAGAGCAGAAGTCATTAGGAGCTAGGGATAAGAGAGTTCATACCTGTGGACTTAATAGAACTCTGGCTAGTCTCTAGTGTTTCAGTGGGGAGTAGGGCCTGGGATCCTCTGGGGCTTGGGGACTATTCCTTGTCCTTTGATACAAAGCTTCTCCCAGGCTGGCAGATCCAGTTTCATCCAGGACCTCCTGGGAATTTAATTCTGACATTTTTTTCAAACCTCTCCAGGAAAGTACTAATCTAACCCTTGAATGAAATATCTAGTTATACAGGAGGCATCATTAGTTGAAACACTATAGTGGTTCACAGCATCTGAGCTGCATCCAAGGCCTCTTCTGTGAAGAAGTCACTGGTCCTAGGTCTGGTACAACCAAGGAGCCAATGAGACTGAAGGTAGCCTGACCTTTTATGTTATATAATTTAAAGGGGACAGAGAGGAGATGCTACAACTCTAATTCTCACTTGGGAAATGCATTATGCTTCATTCAAGTAGTTTACTAACAGAAACAATTGAGTCATGTGGCATTCAGATTGGTGTTAAGTGGAATAAATGGTCTTCTTCAATGAATGAACTTACTGTACACACAAATCACAAAGTTATTTTGAGGTAGTCCAGATTCCAGATATTCTACTTAGTGTGCCCAGAAATATACTAATACCTACGGATCACATATCCTTATTTTTCACCCTGAAATATCACAAAGTTTGGAAATAGAAAATATCACAGGGTTGATGCAGAATATGGAAGTAGAAAATTAATTCACATGTATGATCTTAGAACAACAGCTTGGTTAGGTGTGTGATAACTACATATAAAAAGATATTAAAATATCTTTTATTTTCTAAACATTGTAAGATTTCCATGATGATCTACACTGCTTTATGATTGCAGTCTTCCTTTACCTCTTCCTTCCCAGGTGAGAAACAATGTGTTTCAATTACCAGGCTCTCCATTATGTGATTGTGAAAAGAGTGTCCTTACCCTTGAAACAAAAAGAGGTTGACATAATTGTAACTCTTTGTGAGAAAATTTCCAAGGACTCGTGTTGGGTAGCCACAACGAATTTGGTAGGCAGACAACCCGAAGTAAAGACATTTCACAAAGTACCACAGCTGAGCAACCAGATTCTGGCTGAATTTCCTAAGATGTAAAAATACAGAAAAGTGTGAGGGAATAGAATATTCTTCTGGTACAAAGGATACAAATTTAAGATTTTTAAAAAGCCCAATTTACATGCCTGGAAACTAAATTCAAATCAGCCATTTCAGGGATTTCTCTAATCATAGTGGATCACTTCAAAGGCAAAGGTGAGATAAGAATATAGAATTATTTTTTAAAAACAAGTACTCATAAATGGTGACTGCGATGTATTAGTACATGATTTAGATTTTTTAGGTGATAATTAATTATTATCAAAGTGGAAGGAATGTGGATTGATTGGATCAAAAATGTTGACTGATGAAGGATAGAGTTAGATTTTTATTGTCTAATTTCATGCAATGTATATTGAATATAATTTTGTTACTGGAAGAGACATATGGCTATTCTTTAGTTGACAAGATCTCACAGCTGGCCAGGAATGCATGGGCTTATGTGAGTTGGGGGGGGTCTATGAACCCTATGTAGACATCAACCGCGAGAGGTCTAAAAAATGAATCTCTCCTTTTGAAATTCAGCTTTTGTATTTTCGTCTCAATGAATTAATTTATTTATATTTGATAAATACATAATATTTGATAAGTTATCCATAGAAAGTATCCAATACTTTACAGAAAGCTCACATCAACTACCTGTTTCTAGGAATGGTCTATATTTATAGAACATCTTTTATCTCTCCAAGGAAGTTTCCTTGAATTTTACAGATAATTGATATGAAAAGTGCATGGCAAATAATGCTCTTCTGTATCTATCTAAATTATAGTCAAAGACATAAAAATGTAATGACTTCTATCCCTTATAAATATATCAGATCATATTTTACCCATTAAAAAAAATTTCCTGCCTCAAGTTTCAAGTGTGTCAACTTGGACTAAGTAGTGGTTCATGTATAGTTCCTGAAGTAATCATGCTGATCTAATTAGGGTCGTATGTTATCCTATACTGGAAGACTTCATTTGTTGTCTCTAAGTTTTATTGAGAGAGGCTGGGATCATTATGCTTCCATGGCACCTACTGTTAATAGTTTGTAATGTCTAGGCAAACACTGGATGTTTGTGGACTAACTAAATTGCATCTACAAAGAAAAAGCCATTTTCAGTAGTAATTATTTATGATTTTGGAGCTTATGATACTCATAATTATGACTTGTGGCCACATTTTTCATGTGCATAGTTTAAAATATTCCTTATCTATTTTTTCATTATTCTTTTCTTGTTTTGAAAAAAAAAAAGTGGATGATATAGCTATTAACATAACAAATGTTTTCTCGGACAGTACCAAGATGATGTCAGAGGGCCTACTTTCTTCACATCCAGGATAATAATCTGAAAGTAAGCCCAGACTGGCATTACAATCGAAGGGCCCTGTGACCAGGGATGACTAGAACACCTCTTGGACAGCAGAGACCAGAATGGACTGCACCAGAAGGGACACTGAGGAGATGCAAACTTCATTAAACAACAGGTAGAGGGAGAGAAATGCCTGGAGGTTGTGATGTAAGGTGGGAGGCTGCCATAAAACCACAGTGCTGGCTGGGAGGGAGAGCTGCATGCAGTGAAAGTAAACAGCCTTGACTGATGGGAGATACTGAAGAGCTGGGGTGTTCCTTTGGGTTGAATAATTCTGTGTTCTTTTCTGCAAACCTTCTACTTTTATAAACAAATAGGAGCCAATAATTCCCACTTATAGTCATCACCCTGTTTTCCTTTCATTGAGTGACCTATTTCTTTGTTCATGCATTAAGCACCAAGCAAACAGTACTTGGATGCAAGTACTGTTTAGGAGGCATGAGGTGGGGAATGCCTGGGAGAGTGAACATTTGGACTGAGCTTTGTTTATTTATGTATTTTTAACAAATATGTATGTATATTTTATAGCATTATTCATTTTTATACAATGTTTATTTCTGGACGGAGCTTTGGAGGCAGGAAAGCTGGAAAAGGGTGGAATAACTCCAAGGGACAGAAAGACATGACGCTTTCCCCTGGGGAGTAGAAGAGGGTCACAGGATTCAAGGTGGCAGGTGGAGGAGGACACCTTCCTCAGGGATCTTACCAGCCCTTTCCTATTGAACTGCAGGTGGCTCTTTTTTGTTGTTGCTGTTTCTTTATTGAGGTAACATTGTTTTACGACACATTATATTTAGGGGAATAGATTCACATCTCCCCAGACAGAAGTCGGCACCCTCCCCCTCCCACCATCCAAGCCTTTACTAGGCTACGTTTTAAAAATGCTTCATCACCAGCCTCCGCATCTAACTGTGACAAGAGGCTCTGCACTCTTGGCTGGCTGTGTGCTGAGACTGTCGCTTTCCCCAAACTGTTACATTTACCCTCACAAATACCCTGTGTGGCAGATGCTAAAATCATCTGTCCCTCTACATTTTCTTCTACTGTTGAACAGTTTCCATTTCTCCCTCTCCTCCTATGACATAATCTCCTGTCCTCTCATTCTCTCAATAGTGCACCTAAGCCCGTGTTCTGCCTTCTCTCTGTCTGCTAAGCTATGGAGATAGTCCCAACATAGTCATTAGGAATGTCACTTCTTATTCTGAAAATCCCATTTCTATGACTACACCCAGACGTAAAGCAAATGTTTTTTGAGGAATCAGTTCACACTTTGGATTCACACGAACTTATTAATGATTACAATGTCTAACTTTTCCTGCCTGCAGCGCTGCTCTGTCACCTCTCTGCCTGTAGCTGGCAATTCTGTGAGGCCAGTGCAAATGTGGTGATAACCGTATAAAGCAGATTTACATGACAGTGTGCCTGAGTCTCAGTTTCCACAAAGCTTACCTCTCAGTCACACCAGGCAAGATGAAGAACATCCAGAAGTGAATTCCAAACACTAGAATGACCTGGAAAATGACCTTCCCCAGTACAGTCTTCCTGAGGTACAGGGCTCTGTCCACCACCATAGTTCCAAACTGAATGAGAACCATCACCAAGAATGGCCCGGGGACTTGGTCCTCTGACAGCGAGGAAGTGATGTCTGCTGCAGCTGAGTGTTTCTGGGAAGGAGACAAAAGATTCAGGCCCAAATGGCATCTCACAGCACAGTAGTACTCTTGGTCATTCTTATAATATGGTGGCTTTGACCCCAACCTACCCCAAAAGCCCAAAATCCAAAGACGATGATGATGAAGTCAACAGTGTCAGCCAGGAACATGAGCACATACACGTCGGTCACAGCACTGTAGTCTGGGTGGATGAGGTCGTAAAAGAACTGCTTGATGGGCACATAGATTTGCATTGTCCTGCAAAACAGAACCCCTGTTGGCTCCATGAGGGGTAAGATGGAGGCAACCAGCTGCTGCAATTATTTTGTTCTTCTAAATCTGACTTTGTCACACTTTCTGACCATGCCACACCGTGTGCAAGTTATTGCCAAAGTAGGCATACTCTTCACCTGGAGTAACAAAACTCCTCTTTTTCTTGAGTGAGCCCAAACCCTCGCAACTAGGGTTTGCCACCTAAAGCATCCTTCTTAACACTTTGCCATCTGTTTCTTCCGTAAAACACAAGACTAGGTGTAAATTAAGTAGGGCATCTTGTAAATGAAGCAGGCAATCTTGACAGTGCTCAGACTAGGTGACCTGATCTGAGTGCCAAATAGCTCCTGTTCCTGCTCTTTTAGGCTCCTGTAACCCTCTTGGTTTCCATGGAGGGCTCTGGGTTTTGAGCTCACCTCACTGCCTTTTATTACCGCGTCCTCCTGGCTCTGGCTTACCTGTCCAGCCTCTGCCCTGTTTTCACTGTTCTCTGGGTTCTGCCTTTAATCCAAGGCCACATTCGGGGGTGGGAGGTCCCCTGGTCTCAGTGCCCACACTCAGGCCAGTCCTGCTTCAGTCTTTTCCTCCCAATGCTTCACCTGTCTGCCTATGTTCCCTGGCACTTGAAGGGAGGACTGTGAATTTCTCTGGAGACTGGCTATGTAATATCAAACAAACCACATCTCCCCCTATGCTTCAATGTCCCTGTATAGGATGGATATACCTCTAAAGTCTTTCCAACTTTGACATTAAATTCCTCACTGTCCTGTTAGACTGTACCATGATAATGTCTGGAAATACATACTATGCATCCCTGACATTGAGATGACTTAATTTATTCTGTTCAAATAGAAAAAAAAAACATGTTAATAAATGCAATGGGTAAAAATGAATTACACTTATTGAAAAGTGATGTTTATAGCAATACAATAAGGGGTCATTTTATTCTGCCATAAGCAGATGTTTGTTATTTTAGAAGTAAGTCACTTCTCTGTTCTTTATCTCTCTAAAATAGTTGATACCAGTTCCTTGACCTTAAAATAAAGCCCACAACCTGAGTGTGTTATGTATGTACTCACTTCTTTAAGGTAAACGCTTTGGCTTTAATGAAATGTTCATGAAACTTTTCCATGTAAAGTTGCCTTTTGGTTTTTTGCTTGATGCTCAAAATACTGCTTCCTTTTTGACTGCTGTTTCGGGTGCTTGTGCTGCCTAGCAATCAAAAGAAATGGAGATGAAAACAAGCTGTCCAACAAAAACCAGTATGCATTGTGAGTGGCATAACAATTGAAAGTAGAAATCCTGAACCCACACTGCACAGGGCTTGCTTGAAATTGTTTTAAAGGGTATAGACAGGTGCCTGCAGCAATAGCAACTGGGAATTTGGAATCTGCTTCCACTGTAACATGTACTTCTGGGGTTGTAAATCCAATGCTGGCTCTTTCTTGGTGGTTATGTAATCTTAGGAGAGAGGGATTAGGAGAACAGTTTTTATATTGCTAACTGGGGCCCTAGGTTGTAGAGTTTCCATATTGGGTCTAAGACAGCTATTTTTTTTTCATGTCCTAATATGCCTCTAAATTATAAGATGAATATAAGAGGATCTGCCAGTGTCTGCCCAAAAAGTGTAAAGAGTAAAATTGTAAAGCATAATTACTTATAGACTATACTTACTGTTTACTAAGGAACTAAAAACTGGCTTGAGAAACATAGTTTAGCTAAAGTTTTTATTGGTTAAATTGAAACATATTTTTGAAGGAAGTTATGTTTATTCTACTCTGGGGACACCAAGCAGAATCTCTGGGTGTGATTTAAACACTATCATGGATCCAGTAGGCATATGCCTGCCACTTTCCACAATGACCAAAGGTCCTTGTCCTAGGAGGGACCCAGATGTTTTGAGCCAGATATGAAGTCTTGGGTCCCACATAGAGTCAAACAGATTTGAACTTGGGTCTGTATGATTCCAGAAAAAGTACTTTCTATTCATATCACATTATCTTCTCGGTGATGACAGTTGACAGGTCGCGCAGGCGCAGACCCACTGGTACCAGAAGCACAACTTGAGGAGTTGTGCTGACCACATGACAGATACCTCTTTTGGACCTATTTGAAGAAAAGCTGGATCTGGGGGAGATCGGGGAGCTGCTGTCTGAGCGCTTCCTCCTCACAGCTGTGGGTTTCTCAGGGAAAGATACGTGCACCGACTCTGCTGATGCTGCCAGGTTGATGGACTTGAGAGAATCAGAGGAAGCTCTTCTGCTGTGACTGAGCGAGAGCTCATCATCTGACTCTTCTTTGTCTGTGCCGGTGTCGACAATGTCGTCTTCATCCCACAAACCGTGGCACTGAGGAGGGTGCGGAAGGACAGTTCACAATGTGGGTTTAGGAGAGGTAGCTAAAATGGGGAATTTAGCTGATAATGCTGATTTGTATAAATGAAATTTGTAAAAAGAATAGAACTTGTATTCTCACCAAAAAAACAAAACAAAACAAAACAAAACAAAACAAAAACAAAAAACAAACAAAAAAACAAGCCCAGCATTAAATAAAGAAATGTAAGGAAGGAACTAGGTGGGGGTAAGGGAACTCTTTCACTATATATGTGTATCAGATCACCGTGATGCACACTTTAAATACATTATTTTGGGGTAGAGTGGGTGGAACTGGTAGAGAGCTGGCTGGATGATGGTAGATAGTAACTACACCTTTGGAGGTGAATGTAGTTTGGTGCATACAGTTCTCAAAGTGTGAAACCATACTCATGACACATAGCACTGTAAACTGTATTTCTTCAACAAAATAAATAAAGTAAACTTGTATTTGTTAATTACACCTTAATAAATCTGGTTTAATATAATTCAGAAACCAAGAGAGGGAGAGGATCCCAAGGTGGTTATTATAATTCTATGATGGTATCAGCAGAGTGAAGGTGGGTGGGTGTAGATGATGAGAGTTTGAATAATTAAGAGGGAGACAGATGAAGTGTGGCAGATGGAGTAAAGGGGACATTATAGTCACTTGACTTGTTCCTTGAGTTAAAGAACTTTCCAGAACAAAACCATACATTGCACAAAAATGAAAGATGATGTAATAAATATACATATATTACAAAAAAGAACTTTTAAGAACACATGTCTCTGTGCATTTGAAGCATCACATTGGAGGAGCAGTGAGTTAATTCAATCACCCCAGATTCACCAATTTTCTATACGTGAATAATGATGCTGTCCCTTTGCAAGCCTGCACAGTGTGAAGTGAACTCTTGAATCAGACATGGATGATTCAGAGCTGCAAATAGTTTGTTCAAAGAATGTAGGCCCCCAAGTGATACATTCTGGAGAGCTTGGATTTTGTTGCAAGGAAACAGGGTGAAAGGGGCTGGTAAATACAGGAGAGAGACTTGCAGAAGAGAGGGCTGTAAAACCAGGGACCTGGCTGGAGCAACATACCTTGTGGAGCACAAGGTGACCTTACCATGACCTTGTTGTTGGGCCAAGCTTTCCAGGCTACAGACTGATTTCCCAAGAGCTCACTGACTATCACTGACATATTTCAGGGGCAAATTAGTCAGGAGCTAAATCCAACTTGGAGAATAAGAAATTTATCAAAAGGAAAAATCATCTCATTTTTTAGATTATTCTTACATATTTACTAATACATTATTTTTAAAACATGCAATGAATGGACTTTTAAAAACATTTTAGATCTTCATGATAGGATTTTTCAGTTTATAATGATTTCTTTTAAATCATTTTAAAAGTCTTTGGTTTTGGCAACATTGTAACATACTTATATTCTTTTACTACTTTCTTGGTAGCATATTTTTAAGTTTCTTAACACTCCAATTATTTACAAAATTACAGCTATTCATACTAAATAGGATAGTTTCAACTACTTTTGAAACTTCTACATAATTTTAAGTATTTGGTTTCATAGCAGCATTGTTTTTACTAGTTTTATTTTTCCAAAAGTCATAAATGTAGTCTGGTCTTCTAATGAAAAGTTTTAACATCTCAAAGTTATTTTTATATTTCTAGTTGAAATTTCAGCACCTCAAAATTTGCACGTACTTATCATGAAAGTGAAATTCTCAAAGAAGAAATAAAAATGAGGATATCAGTATCAAACACCACAATTTTGTTTATCATATGCTTTAAATATGCTTTATATATCAGGTCATTTAAATATTAAAAAGAAAAAGCAAAAAATCTAACATTTTATACAGTTTTGAAATGACATGCAAAAGGATAAAAAAAGTTTCAAGAGAATTCTGGTAACAAGATTTATAGCATCATACCTTAATTGTGAAATTCAAAACTTTAATTTCTAAACTAAAAAATTAAGGTCAATGCAGATACTAAAGATACATTTATAACATAAAGTAATAGGTTGGATAAATTCGGGTGATTAATCAGGGAAACTGGAAAATTTAGGCACATTCAATTTTGACTAACTGGTTTCTTTGAATACTATGCCTTTGCAAACATATCACACCTTAATGCCTTAGGTAAATCTCTCCTAAAATAAGAGTATTAAAGAGTTGGGCACTTTGCAAGGTGATGGAAAACAAAGTGACGATTTTAACCTTGGTATACACAGATGAAAGCCAGCTTGAAAGAGTTGGTGAGAAGTTGAACACACTGTTACATATGTAGTGTGCATGTATGTATATGTGTGTATAGACCAACCTTATTTTAAAAAAGAACAAATAAAGATACTATTTGATAAAAAAAATTTAAATTATGCTATAAAAGGATACAAGGTTAAAATAAAGAAGCAAAGTCAGGTGGTGACAACAGACACATCAATATATAAAATAAATGCAACAATTGATTACAATTTTTAGAGCAAAGTGGCATATTCATAAGCTTGACTTATAATTTTGTATTTGAGAAGAAAAAATCTACATAGCTGCTAGAGAGAATAAGAGCCACTGAACCTAAGACAGAGCATATTCTATAGATAGGTCTTCCCAAGCAGTGTAATGAATGACCATCTCAACAGTAAGCTTTAAGGAAGAATACTGGACCACTTAATCTGTGATTGCAATAAAAGCTAATGGTTTCATGATAAGCAACTGCACAAATAGTGGCATTCTATTAAAACAAGGTAGGGAGATACTGAGATGGAGATCAGAGGCAATATAATTCACTGCGAATTATAGTGTTCTTAAATTCTGGCTGAAACTAGAGGTTGAAATCATTGTATCAGGCATTAAGTTATGCACACTATGCAAGTGATTCCCACAAAATTGGGGTCATTATGTTGTGTTCAAGCCAGGGTGGAAATATGGGTAAAATTTCTTCCATATTTATTACAAGTGCCATTGCAGTGTTGGAGAAAAGATCACTACCTGAAGATAATTGCTTAAAATATATCACACAAGTCGTTACCACCTCCCCCATCATCAATTTTAGTGTTCAGGGCTACTCCAGAGGCTGCAATTGTCAATATGTCTGGTTAGCTGTTCAAGAGCAGTACCTTCAAGATTGATCGATGAAAGAAGAGTGCCAAGAGTTGAATGAGATCATAAAGAACATAACCTTCTTTCTTTTCCACTCCAATGATATTAGCTGGGTGGTAAGGTTTATCTTTGTACAACTCCACATTCTTATTCCAGGGAAAGAAGCCAAATTGGAAGAAATACTTGACAACAATTGCTACCTGCACATGAATGATAAAATTAAAAAAAAAAACAAAGTATTGCTCTTAAGAATAGTTATGTATGAAAAAACTGTTAGAAAATTAGGAAGAAAAGACCCATTCACACTTTTGATAATGGAAATGCACACAATTATATGGAATAATATTAACATTTTCACAGACCATTGGCCTTATAACAAGAGCATTACCTCACTCTCAGAGTGCCTTCAACTGTAGATGTATAAAAGCTAGTCAAGTTACCCATGACACTGATTGAATCATTTCCTCTATTTCTGAGTAGTTGACTAATTTATGCAGAGTTAGCTATTTATATAACTCCTCTGCTATTAAATATTATAATTCAGACTGAGTTGAATGGTTATAAATTCATATTTTTATATTTCCTTAATTTGAAATTTTCAGCATATCAGTGTTGATGTACACAATTTCACTTTCTGCCAATCTCTTCTCACCATTTTGTGGTTTCCTTGAATGCTCTCCTCAAAATGAAATGGAAGTCAATGAAACAGACTTGCCAGTTGGGCTGGTAACTAGTAGAAGGTAAGAATAGCAGAAAAGTTGTACATTGAGCTAGGACAAATGATAATACTCACCAGTTCTGTGTAAACACATCTCGAACATCTACCTGATCAAAGAGATAATTGCAATACAGGCATTGTATCAAGACCTAGAGTCTCCTTTTAGCTCATATCTTTTATTCTACTTACAATCACACTTCTGCTAAGGACAGTCCTATCTTTCTTATCTAATCAAGTGCCAAAGCAGAAACCTGGACCTTACCCTCCCTCCTCCCTTCCTCTCACTCCCACACTTTTAGTCAATTACTAAAATCTCATCTTGCATGCATCATAAACTTCATCACCACTGCCGCAGGGTAGGCCCTATTTCTTCTCACCTCTTACATAGGTAAAGTAATTTCTTGACTGGTTTCCATAATTTCATTTTCATTCTGTAGAAAACATGCTAAGATACAAACCCAATTGTATCTGATTTCTGTTCAAATCCTTGCAGAAACCCAAGCACACTCTGTAGATATGCCCTGTTCATTGTACCAAGTCTCCACCAGTCTGCCTCCAGCTATTGCTAATCAGCTGTCATTCTTCACATGCCAGGTTGATTTCTGCCATCATTTCTTCAATTGGTGGTCCTATTGCCTTTCCTCCTTTGGTGACCTTATGCCCATCCCTTAAAACACAGCCTTGAGTTCTCCTCTTCAGAGAAGCCACTGTAAAAGCATCTCTTCACCTTCCCAGGCTTCATGAACACAGATCTGCTACCACTTGTACATTTTCTAAAGCAGTTTGATTGTACCAGAGGTGGCTACACTTTAATCTGCAGCCCTTGTGAAACAGAAATAACAATTTCTTTAAATTATTGTTCTATTTTCATACCTCGTAGTCTTTAGCTTTGGCATATAGTACAAATTGTGGAGTGCACTAACTTCTCAGTTCTTCACTCCTCAGCATGACAGAGAAAATGGAGAGCCCCAATTTAATTCAAAATAGAAATATTTTAAGATAGCAACTGTATGTAAACAGATCATATTCTCTTTTCCACACTATTATTTCCCACTCTCTACTCCAAGCCAGGTAAAGAATTCCCTCACACACAGGTGTTAGAGAATAGTACCAATTCCCTACATATGAAGTCATTGTGTCACCACAAATAGTGAAAGTGAAATTGCGGAAAGAATAAATAATGTTATTTCAGCAAGATTGTGATGGACAAATGAATTAAAGTAATATATGTGTGATTTTTACATAGTTTATTAATATGAAAATATAACAGTCTATCAATATTTTAAACTGAGTTATTTTGAGATAATTTCATATATAACTAATTTTTATTATGGGATCACTAATATCAGATAATTCTAGATTCTAAGTGCATATCCAGTATGAGTACTGTCCTTTCAGAAGTAATTAGAATGCCATTTTTATTGAAAACTTTGAGTCAGGTAAAAAATAAATTCACCTTCACAAATAAAAGAATGAAACTCAAAGTCCAAAACCTACTGAACTTCCTTTTAACTTCCTTTTAAACCTATCTATAGGTTTAATAGAGCAGGATAGAAAAGCAGGTCACCTATTTGTGGGGCATAATTCTCTCTCATCCCTTCCTGTGTGATGAAAATGGATTGGCTATCCTCCCTTTTTGTCATTCAAATTGTTAACAAGATATTTAGATGACTTTTTCTTTTGATATATGGAAACTGGTTTTTAGGTATAAAAGGAAAATATGCATGTTGCATTAAACTCTAATCAAAGTGCTTACTGTGTTGTTTAGCTCAGTGCCCATTGACTGAACATCCATCAATACTGGGTATCATGCTTGCTGCTGCATTAGACTGTCAGTATCTCAGTTGTTACATCAGGGAACAGGCAGGGTTTAAAACCCTACCAAACACTCAGTAGTTGGGTAACTTCTGGGCCAATTACTCACTAACACTGTTTCCTGATCAGATCAACATGAATGATATTAGCACCTTGCTTCTCTGAGTAGTGAAAGTGAAAAGATATATATAAAACCACTAGCACTAGATTGCTGTTATTTTTAGTTTGTGTATCTAGGAATATCCATAGACCTGGTTGTTCTATGTGAAACATGTTTTAAAGTCAGGCAGACACATCTGGAATGACTGCCTGGTGTGATTTGCTAGAAGGTCCCACATGAGGCCTACCTCTGTGTAGATAATGGCCATCATCCAGAATCGTCTGCTGGGCCGAGGGACAGAAAGCATGGCCCAGAGGAAGATCAGAATGGGAAGCACAAGGGTGATCATGGAGGCAGAGACCATGTGGTTGAGGATAATCACAAAATAGCACACCATTTCTGAGCGGGCCACCAGAGTATTATACATGGCATAGAACAGCAACAAGAACCGGGGCTGGCCAACATAAAATTTTTCTGACTCTTCAAGCTCATCATCTTGGAACATCCTGTTAAAATAAACATGACACAGTTGTCTTAATTTCTCCAAATTGTGGATTTCCATTTTGTATGATCTTTCTTGTTCCACCCTCATAGACCTTCAGATTTCTTTGCGAACCAGCCATCACATATACAGAAAAATATGAACACAAAGTGTTTATTGACAGTTTTTTCTAGTTTAATCATTTAGTGATAGACATACCAGTGTTTTGTACTTGCAGTATAAAAAGTACAGAAAACTTTACTTTTGCATAGAAAAGTGGGGGGAGGCCAGGGGTAGAGTATAGGGGGTGAGAGGATTCACCAGAGACAGAATAGGGAGCAGAACAGCAGAACAGGCAGATTGAAATTTGCTAAGGGAAGCAGTAGGTAAGATAGGAGAGGACTGGTTTCTCTAGGTAAGTTACAGCATGCATGGAAGTTACTACACTACTGAACATACATGCACTGTAGCTGTTACTCCTAGAGAAGTAACTCTTACTTGTTCAGCAGTAGCTCACTGGCCGTCAGCTCATGAGTCAGGGGTGGTAGGATGCTGGACTCCAGTCTGTCTGAGCGGCTGTCATCAGGACTGACAGTCATGTGATTCTGGCCTATGCAGCCATCCGGAGAACCAAAAGATAGGCGCTCAAAGCTAACTGCTTTGCTGTAGGAAGGGGGCACCTCAACATCACCTTCCTCAGTGGAGTATTGCAGTAACTCAGTGTCTGGGGTGAGGGCGACCTCTTCTTCAGCCTCCTCAGCCTCTTCGGGCCCCAAGACCACCTCAGCCTCACCCCCTTCATCAGTGTCCTGTCCGGCTCCTGTCTCCTCGTCCTGCTCAGTCTCCACCTCCTCTATGGTTTCTGTGGTCCCCTGGCGTGAGTACAACAGGGTGCACTGCGTGGGCTCACTGTCAGGAAAAGGGGACAGGCACAAATCCTGTCTCATAATTCAGGTTACTCAGATTACTCCCAAATTCTCAAGACATCCCAGTACTTCCAAATACAAACTTCAAGGCATGTGTTAAATTAGATGCCCTCTTCTCTCCCCTCATGTTCTGTCTGCTTTGTTCCTTCAGGAGATTCATATCTGGCCTGTAGAGATGGCAAACAGCAGCTTCTCAAAGGCAAAGCTGACAGTGAAAACACAGAGTTGAAAGCCAGAGTGACTCCTGGTTCACAAATTGCTAGACCCACCTATGCAGAGAGAACTTTAAATAGCGTCAAGATTCACAGGCATAGGTTCCAGCATTGTTTTTTCAAATTAGAACATTATTTCCATAGCATACCTACCATTCCATATACTTTAAAGGATGGTGATATGGAAACAGGAAACCTTGCCACTTTGGGTTTGTACCCTACTGTCCCCTTGGGTGTGGATCTGCCTGACCTATAACGAGATGATGCGAGTAGTGACACGCTGGTTTGCTTAAACAAATGTATGCTTTATAAAGAATGGCCTACTTTTAAAATATTTGTTTCTTCTTCCTGGTTTTGAATTTGAAGCCTATTTTTTACTAGTGTTTATAACATTTGACTGAATTTTCACCATTTTACTAACCTGCAACTATATCACAGTGCTTCTTTACTTTACCTAGGGAAACACCTATAGGTGTGCTCACATGTTCTTTTGTCCCTCCAAAGACTTCCATCTTATTTTCTTTTACCTTTCCTCTTCCAGTATTCATTTCCAAGGCTTCTCTACCCAATTGCCATTCTTTTATTTATTTATTTTGGCATCCTGTTCTTTCTTTCCTTTTCTTAGTAATGTCCTTGCCAGGTCCATGCAGGAAAAATTGGAAATGTAAACAGTGTAGCCACACTAGTGAAATTCATGAAATGTCTTTTATTATGATCTCAGGTAAATCTAGTTCCTATAAAGGAGAGGGGTAAGTGTTATATAGTCTTGTGGAATTTGGTGGACATAGAACTACAATTTGTTTGACTCTGGGAAAGTATACTGTTATAGATAGCACATGTGATCATAAAGCATTCATAAATGTTGAGATTCTCAAATGGACAGATCATGGCCACTTTTCTTTTTGAAAAGATCAGGTATAGATGTGTCAATGAATGAATCAATGAATAAATGAGCCTTGGAATAGCATTCTGAAACTGAAGAATGAGATTTGCATGGACGCTTGATCCCCAGCAAGGGATTAGTATTCCCATGACTTTGGCTCTAAGTGTACCTATCACACAGAAGGTTCTTTGAATGCCAAGACAAAATAGAGTTTTGCAAAGACTTACCTCGTTAGACATAGCCTCCAAGGAAGACTGTGAAATCAGTCACCCCAGGGTATTTTCAGACTACTAGATCAAGCCCACACCAGTCTAACCTCAACTTGAAAAATAGCCAAACATAGTATGCTCTCCTTTTTTTTTTTTTTTGATTAGGTGTGACCCTGAAGGGTTGAAGCTAATGTCAGGATTCAACAAAATGTAATGGCATAGCATGTTGACTGCCAGATGACATTTCAAGGACTAGGCTATTCCCTTCAATGCCTGTATTGAGCAGCATATTACAGCTCTGTGTTAAGATATGTAGCTGCCAGCAAAAAAGAAATTAACACCTACTATATTTGCCACTATGAAGAGTCAAAATTGAGATGTGTTCTGGGTTGGCTAATTGGCGCCAAGATAGGCACAATGCAACTGATGTTTCTGTGACCCTGCTGACCTTTCCAAGACAATTCTAAAAAGAGCTTTGGGTTACATGTAGAATAATTACTTTCTAAATATTTATTGTTTTAAGGTAGGATTGAATGAGAAAACCTGAGTTTAAGTAATTTTTACAAAACAAACAAATTATTTTCTACAAAGATGAAATATTCTATATATAATAATATTCTTTAAAAATAATAACATCCTCTGAATTTTATATCTGTTTCACTGTAAAATGTGGATAGGTTTATTCTCTTTTAACTAAAAGACTACATAAGGCAGATTTTTGGATTTTTCCTCTAATGCATGAGTCTTTTGATTAAATCATGAGACAAGGTTTTCTGTCTTTCCTCACACATTTTCCCTTACATGAATTCTCAAGCAAGGATGAAACATGCTTATCTCTTTGCAAATGTAATGTGTAACATACTTACAAAAGGGAAGACAATATTTATCCTAGGGATTTTAAAGAAACTCCTAACAGACAAAAACTAAAGAGCAGTTAGTTTCATAGAACGCCGTCCTGGGAATGACTGTAATGTCCCAGGCAGGGCAGCCATTATGCTTTTGTTAGTCATGCAAATTCTTAAAGTAAAAATAAAAACAAAAAAAAACAAAACACACACACACACATCAGAAGAACTTATATTTGCAATGACGTGAAGGGAAAAGAAGATGATAAAATTACAGAACAAAGCATGCACAAGTTAAGCACCTTGATGCTAAACTGCCACTGTCAGCTGATGAGGAAGACATATCCATGCTGAACATTTTACGGAGCCTAGGTCGTGCACGCTCACTTGTTTTAGGAACAGTTTCTGGTCCATCTAAATCATCAAGGGTAGACTGCCTTGAGAACAGCAGCGTGGTTGCTTCAGTGTAGCAGCTAGCAGCGCAAACAGTTACAGAGACACAGTGTTAAAACACCAGTGGCAAATCAGTTGACACACGGATCAATTGACCAACACACCGCCATGCAGCAAACACACATTACATCACCAGACAACGGCGACCACCACAGCGGGCTTGAGGACTGGAAGGGGCTGGTTAGGCAGGATAACGCAACACCACAGTACTGGGCTTGAAAAAAACATACTGGCAAGTGATACACTAGGGAATGTCACTCTCATTGGGACAGGGAAATAGTACAATTACCAGTCCCAACATTTCTGTCATAGAGAACTCATATCACTGTGATTTTGCAACTGAGGTTTATGGTAAATGAAAGAATATGTGCTTTATTTGGAGCTCCCTGAGTTCTTTGAGAGAATTTTGTAGCCAAATTGTTTAAGCAGAAATATCTGCTGGTGTAGAAGGGATGTTAAGAAAAAAAAAAATCAATCTTTTTTTTTTTTTTTTTTTTTAGCGTATCCGAAATGAGAGATGGAAGCTCAGGGACAACCACAAGAAACTGAATTTTCCACCCCATTTTCTGAGTGATATTCAGTTAAGCAAACTAGATGCCTTGCACATAGAAGATGCTGGTTTGATATACAGCTAGATATAAACCAACATCCAAAAAAATATATAAATAAATAAATAAAAGAAAGAAAGAAAATACCACAAAAAGAAAAAAAAATCAAAGAAAGTCTAGCAATGGCAGGGTCATTTTGTCTGTTAACTTCACTGCCTGATGAATTTTTTTCTTGGTGGATGCCATTCAGGCAAGTACCCATTGACTAAAATCTTCATATCCTGTTACCTGGTAGAGAAACAACTGGGTTGGGAATGACAGGAGATTTCAGGACTGAGATGCTACTGAAGGAGAAGCAAAGAGAGTTACGGCAAACACATGTAATAGGCGTAGTTTGACCCCAGAGCCTGAGATGGAGGCTGTCTGAATAATATTCTTCTGGCTTGAGTGCTGACAACCTGGATGAACCAGAGGAGTAGGCTTTGGGGATACAGGATGGCTGATTTCCCACTGACAATCATGATATTCAGCATATGATCACCAAGGAGACCTATTGCGAGCCTGGCCTGCAGTCAGTGATTGTGAAGTAGAAATGATGTAGCAATTTCTAGGGGACTGGTGGGGAGTAGGGAATGTGTCACTCACTCATAGAACCCACTAAAGAGACTTGTTAGCATTCAAGAAGTTTAACACAACTCCATGGGCAAGGAGGGGGACCACCCTTTGTGCATGTCATAGCTACGTGGCCAAGATGGGGGCAGGACAATGAGACAGGTAAACATGGAAACAACCAAATGGTCACAAATAGGGACACAGAGACTGATTTTTTTAAAAAAGGTCCTAATTCCTTTAGATGACACCATGTGTTGGACACAGTGTGAAGTTGATAGCAAGATAAATAAGAAACTCACTGGACAAGTGCAAGGAGGACTTGGTTTAAGTTTTTACATTGCCATTAACTAGATATTGGACTTTAAATCAGTTCCCATCTCTGGGGAATCTCATTCAACATTTCTGTATTGTTGATTTTCAACATTTAATTTCATATATTTAGAGTTTGCCTATTTTAGGAGTTTGCAGACAGAACACTGCATGCTCTTCTGTATTACTGTTTGGATTTTCTGCACAGACACTGTTTTAATTGCAAACTTCTCTTTATCCTGTTAATTTCTGGGTTAGTTCACATTCATCACCTTCACATTATCCCACCTTCAGAATTGACATAATCCTACCAAATGGGTTCTTTGTATTGTGGCCTATTTGTCATCCAAGAAGATTAGGATTGAAAGTGAAAGAGAAGGGGACGATATTTGCAATCTTATGCCCAGACACAAATGTAAATGGATGGCTGGTGGGTACTCAGGGCTTACAGCAAATCTCTTACATGACATATTATAAATGGCAACTCCTCTTTTCAAATTTATGGATGGTCTTTAGACTATAACTAATATTTCCTGTAATATATACTTTATTTCTGGAATGTTGATGATATCTGATTTAGTAAAATAACCAATAAATAATTAGTGCTGTTTTATATCAGTATTTGAAGGAATAATGACTATTCAAAAAACAAAGAGAATAAAAATTTATTTGCTACCCTACCTCATCTACTGTACACCCAAAGGTAAACAAGGGTGAACATACTTGCTGAGCAGGAGTCTGGAATACAGAGGCCCCCACCCAGACTGCTTATGGGTCAAGGGGTATGTCCATACTGAGAAGTGGCCAGCACGCCCTGGACTTTCCCACTGGGGATGACACTGGACTTTCCCCTTTGCCTTGGGTGTCCCAGAGAAATCCTCCACACTGGAAATCTTTTCTAGGGAAGATTGCTACCTTCCCAGAAATCACCATGACTTCTGTAAATGCCAGTATCATCAAATTATAGGGAGGCAATGGCTTTTTGTATATTGATTTTATAGCCTGTTACTTTGCTAAGCTGATTGTTTGGATGAGTTTTTCCATGGAGTCTTGAGGGCTCTCTGCATATATTATCATGTCTACAAATAATGATAGTTTTACTTCTTTCCCAACTTGGATTCCTTTTATATATCTCTCTTGTCTAATTGCTCTCACTAGGACCTCCAACATGTTTAATAGTAATGGTTAAATGGGACATCTTTGTCTTATACCACATCTTTGTGGAAACACGGGTGGAGCTGGAAGGGATACCTCTAAGGTAATCAGTCAGAATGAGAAAGATAAACACTGGATGGGTCCCTTATATGTAGAAAATAGAGAAACCAAACTAAAGACAAACCTAACAACTACCCCTTAAAATCTGACTGCAGAAGTATCCAGAGGGGCATAGGCTGAGGAAGGATGAGAACAAAGAGGGAAATGGGGCATTGTGGACTGTGACTGATTTGGGCAGCGGTATCTGAGCATGGTAGGGGGAATCCTATACTTCCAAAATACCCACAATAATGCAAACCAACATTGTCGCAATAATAAATATATATATATACTCTGTGGTGGTCGGAAAGTTTCCTAAAGCAAAGAAACTAAACATGTGTGTTTCAGTCTTTAAAAGGGCAAAAAATATAATTTGCTAATAACTACCTAGGATCTTAGCTTGAAAATTAAAAGTAAATAATATATTAAAAACTATAAAAGTTACATTAACTTTAAAGGTACTGGCTTTCTACTAGAAAATGTACTGATGGATTTACCACATTTAAATTTGGGGAATATTTTGTTTAAAAGCAGTTTAAATACCTCCTACCTCATGGCTTTTAATCATGGGCATTGTAAATCTTGGGTCATGCTTAACAGCAGTTACTAGATTTTGTTTAATTTTTCTTCTTTTTTCCTTTCTAAGTTGTCATTTACATAATATTTAGCTATTTTTTTAAAATAAATATTGCTTTCAGTTCTGAAACCCAGGAACAAACCATATGAAATTTTGTTGATTTATAATACTTTATCAATTTCAGGAATATAGATCTCTACCTCTATATGTGTATAATAGTGGACTTCTTAAATGGACCTACCAGTAATTGCTATGCAGTTTAAAGTTACCAATGCAGAAATTATGCAAGCCTATTTTATGCATAATTTATATTTAACTCACTTTCTAATGCACTATTTGATTCACTTAATTCAGAGGCTGGCTCTGAACGAGCTAGTCTCAAGCCAGGGTCATGTATGATATTCAGGTAGCCTGTGAAATTCTTGAAACTTTATGGGAAAAATTCACATTTATGTGTACATTTTCCCCCTTGGTGAGACTGTGTAAAATTTCAAAAAAAGTTTATGAAAAACAGTTACCAACCACTATTCCTGTCATTGTAGACAAAGGAAGAAAGCTTATTCTCTTCATTCCTCTTTTTACTTGCCAAGTTTAGGGATCCAGACAACAATAAAATCTGCTTTTTAAACAAAGCAAGAACAGAAGCCAAAAATTCATTTGAAAAATTATTAGAAATCACATTTGGGGGCAGCATATTTTAAAAAATAGGCATGAATATGAAGTAATCAAATTATAGGATATGCCCATATACAACTATAATCTTTCTGAATACTCCCAGTGAAATAAGAACATGGCTTTCAGTTAGGTTAACCAGAGCAGCCTGAGCAGCCTTTGATTCCAGAGTTCAGCTAAAGGGAAACAGTGCCTAGCCCCGGCTCAATATACACCGAGCAGTGCCGCGCAATGTATAGGTAAGCTGATACATAAAAGCAGCATTTTAGAAGGTGTGTATGGAGAACCTCAGCATTTTTCTTCTCCAACTATTCTCCCTCTTTTTGGAAAGATGGTTGCTTGGTCACAAATAGGTGATGACATGGTTTGGTTTGGAAGCTTTTAGAACTCCCTGAACCCCAGTTCACCCTTTTCACATCTATGACTGGGAAACATCTGGAGTAGTCATCACACTCAGATGGCGCCTCCCCATCTCCCTGCGAACACACCTGGACACATTCACACACGTGCCCCTGCAGTCTTCGCTTACTAGTATGACTACCATGAACTAGCTTGGAGTACATCTGGGGTGAATGGCGAGAAAGATGGATCTTCAGTTTTGACGTAAAAATGAGTTAAAGAGAAAATGATTTAGCTTAAGTAACTGATCTACAAGAGAGAGTTGTTCCAATAGAAGGCTGGAAGCTTTCACATAGGACATCTGTTGTTAACAAAACTATAGATAAAATATAAACAATGACTTTTTGTCTCACTGGAGTTTGTTAAAGAGGGTTGAACACTCCTCTTTCAAAAATGCTGGCTGCTGTCTGCTTTTCTACATGTAAGGAGGGTCTGTGAGCATAACATTAAACTTCCACTTTGTGTCTTTGATATTGATAATGTTTTCAGAAATTAACAACTGAGCAATGTGTGTATGTATTGTGTGGAGAAAGAGTGAGGAATGAAATTTTATTAGCCGGCCATTGTTCTAGTAATCAATTATCTTGTTCTAGGAATTAAAAGCATCTTGAACAGGATTTCATTTAGCAAATGAATGTGTGGGGATTGAAACCCACAAGAGTTTTTGTCCTAATATTTTCTTCTATTCACAAAAATATGTAATAGCAACTATATCGGCTTCTTTGAAACTTATACACTGGCAAAGGTTATCACAAATTTATAGGGAAGATATAATGTCTTTTATCATCTCTCATACATCTCTAAAATAATTAACACCTAGTTTTGGAGGATGGGAAGAAAATACAAAATTTTGTCTGTACAAAATCATATTTAATTGACTACATGTTTTCCTATATGTTTTCATAAAAATAAAGTTACACTATCATGCTATTTTGATAAAACTTGTTTTTAACACATATATGGTAAAAATCTCTCCGCATCAAGAAGTATAGCTTTGTATTGATAATTATTGGGTAACAAAAGAACAGGCACAGCCGGAAAAGCTCCAATAAAGTCTTCAGCAACAGTCAAAAATAGCACTTCAAGGCAAAACAAATTTTATTCTCTTCTCCCTGCTCAGGTTGCTGTTTCAACTTCTAGTCTCAGTATCCTACTCTACTTTGCCTTTGGAGTCAGTCAGTGTTTGTGAATAACAAGTCTTTAGTGCCTTGCTCAACATATGAAACACTGCAGTGAATAATCCAGGAGTTTCTAAGTGAGCAGTGGGACCGAAGTCCAACATCTCTGCTGTCCTTACACCCCTCACCCAGGTGTAAACCACTGTGAGGCCGCTCGTCCTTATACGTCCATCCCAGAAGCCGGCCAGGGCCAGGCCCGCTGGAATAGGCATCTGTTAACATGTTTGACGAAAACAATAAATACATGAATGTTCTCAGTGATGCAGCCTTTACCTATGAAGAAGGATGTAAGGTGTACTTCATTCATTGTAACTAATCACCTTAAGTAAATCATTTTCCTGCTAACATAGGACTTCTGCTTTAATGTAGAAACTAAATCTAAGGAGTCAAGAGTAACTATCAAGAACTCCATGACAATTCAGAGGCTTTTCTGGGATAGGCAATAAGGAAGATAGATCAGTTCTCAAAGTCGGTCGTTGGGTGCAGGAAGTGGCAGTGAAAGTGACTCAGCTATCACAGTGGTGAGAACTTGAACTTTGAGCTGAAGAACGATGTGAGTTTGGATTGACTTATGGGAGGGTCACCAGAGACAGAGTGGGGAGCAGTGGACAAGACAGGATAAGCTAATGGGTCATACATGGCTCACCTCCCTGGCTGGGCTCAAACTCAGGCTGTTGGTAGTGATTGTGCTGAGACTTAACCCCTAGGCCACCAGGCAGGTCCCCTGGGTTTGGATTTTCTTTCTAACTTTTGCAAGTTACTTAACTTCTTTGTTACTGAATTATGTTTTCTGTAAAATGGGAGTGATGGCAGTATGCATCTCTTAGGGCCTTACAAAAGTAAATGGGGTGACCTTTGCACAGTGCATAGTGCTGGCTTGGAAGGGGAGCAGTATCTGGTCACACAACTCAGGGGAGATGAAAGCTGACTTCTCAAGTCTTTATTTTGAACTATAAAGTAACAGTTCTGAAAGGCACATATCAAGAATAGTAGTAGATGGTAGATAATCCCAGTAGACACACTGAGAAGCAGCATTTTTAAAAGGTCTTAAAGATGCAGCTCTTAATCCAAATAGTTCGCGATAGGTAAGACTCTTTTTTACTTGCCTTCAGTTTGGAAATCTCTAAACTGGGCCTGTGAATCACGCAGGTGTTTCTAATAGCTTATTATGGGTAGCACTTTCACCTGGCTGTCTAGGGGCAGGTAATGTTCCTTTTGCTTAGCTGTATACATGGAGACAGTGGAAGAGGGTGTACCTCACATAAGTTTTGATTAGCTTCACTTCACACGTTCATTTCTCATATATTTGAAGCCCACCTCCTTTACCTTTGTCAAAAGCAAGCCCATTGTTTAGAAAGTGAAATACCTGGAGATACTGTCATGTGAATCGAGGCTGTCCATCCTGTTGGCTGGCTGTGCGCTGGAGCCGGCACCAGCATGGCCGTCGATTGTGTCCAGTCCCGACTCTCTGGAGAGGTTCATGATGTGGTTCTGATAGTACATGTGGATGCTCTCCCGAGTGGGAACATTGCCCTGCCAGGAGGACACATCACCCCGGTTCTTACAGAAGTTCTGACTTGTGCCCCCGTGACATGTCTCTACACGGACAGTTGCTCACTGTCACACACACCATGAATAAGGATTAAAGCAAAGCTAGTCAATTTGCCACTGATGTCTACCTGGTGAATGCACGGTGCCCAGTAGTCCAGGGAAATGCCAAACAAGAAGTCTCTTCTAATATGTAGATCATTTTGCTAAGTTATTTGCAGAAAGGAGCATGATTTTAAAATATACTCTATAAAACACATGCAATTTTATTTCATTGCTCTGCATACAGCCTAGTTTTTCCTATGAGAAATTTCAGATCAAATTTCCCAGACTAAACAACATCATCGTGCATCTGCAGCTCTGGTGAGGGGAGGGGCAGCATGAGGAAGCTCATCAGTACCCCAGGGATCTGTATGGGAGTGGCAGAGAGAAGTGTCTGATTATTTTAATTCCAAACATGACAAAGATTTAGCTACAGAAAGCCATGGGGTTATGCTAAGTGCATCTGGAAAGGACTCTGCCTCATCCTACTTGGAGTTCTGACTTTTAACATTTTTATAATGTGGGAGAAGTAGAAAGGATTATACCAAATGGTGTTACCTTTTTAATTTCTCTGGTCAGCATGCATCTTTCAATTCTTAGAACTGTAGATATATCAATGTGCTCCCTTGAAATGGAGTTCAGCCAGGTTGTGAAGCTGTCCACGGTTGCCAGGAACAGGACCCAGGTAAATTTCAAAATATTAAATATCCTCTTGATGATATTATCTAGGAGAAAGGAAACCAACAAGATTTCAAGGAAAATAATATAATCATCAACCATTCTTCTGTTGTGTGCACAGTGATTTTTTGCCAAAGCCAGGCCTGGCTTCAGGTCTGTATACCCTCCAGTCATGGGGTGCTCGGTACTCAGCTTGATGGGGACACTCAGCAGCAGCATCAAAGCCAAGATAGATTTATTTAAAGCTTTTGTTCAAAATATCACCAGACTAGTCTAGTTATAGGTTCGGTTAGCAGTAGAGATTGTACTCAAATATATTGCTGTTACTGACATAGGGAAAGAAACAACACATGTCTAGCTAGGTAACCAAGTCTCTGGATGCTTTCATTATGTCTCCTCTTTTAATTCTTGTTGGAAACATTTCTGTTGATTCAGTAAGAATTTGTTGTTTTACTGCAGTCATACTTCAGTTAATCAACTTAAAGATATCCAGTAAAGTGCTAAGAGTGATCTATGCCACTGAATGGTCAATATCATTCTTATTTAACACACTGATCTGTGCTAGGACTGACACAGGTCAGTCCTCGCCAAGCCAACTGAAGGCCCAATCATCTTGTTGACTTGGATTCCTCCTTCATCTGGCCTGCTCTGCTCTGTATGTCACTGTACCATCAGGGTGTCTCAAAGTCTCCCACACACGCCTCTCAGGTACCCTGTGGGAAGTTTAACCCGATTTCAAGGGCCACTAATAAGGTTTGTGGAGTGGTTCCATGCAGTGGCCTTCCTTATTTTAGGCCAGAATCAACATAAAAAGGAAGATCTCTTATTACCTGTCTGCCCTACAACTCATTCTTATAAGCCAGCAGTCTCTCAACCCACATACAAGGAACCAAATTTCCACAAATGTATAATATTTTTTGATTTGGAATTTAAAAGTTTTGTATTATTAACTGTTTCAAACATTGACTAGAAGAAAGTGAATACTTAGTGACCATGACAATGAATTGAAGTTTGCCTTATGGTTTATTAAAAAACAACCACCACTGCTAAATCACCAATACTGTCCATAAGAAAAACAACTTTTAGCTCTTTCCCCGACCAAAGATAAAGAAAACTAAACTCAACTGTCATGTGAAATCTTCACAAATTACAGTGATTAGTGATTTACAGTTTGGAATTGTAACTTAAAGATCACTAGTACCGCATATATGAGATACACACTGACATAAGCCGTTGTGATAGAATCAACAAACTTTCTGTATACTTCCCCAAAGGTTAACTGGCCTCATGCTCTGCACAGCAGTTACCTAGCTCTATTGTGTGCTGGGCAAGCAGAATGGCAACAGCTGGGTTTCAATAAAACTCGATGGGCACTCATTTGAATTTCATAATGTTCATGTCAAGAAAAACTTTCTTCTTCTTCTTTTTTTTAACTTTAAAAGTGTAACAAGCAGATGTAAAAATAAACAGATGTGCAATACATGGAATCTTTAGAAGGGTTGGTGTTCACAGTAGAAAAGCACGATCATTTTGCTTGCCGGTAAATAATTGCACACTGGAGTTCTAACTGTGGGATAGAGGAAATGGCATATTTATGGAACAGAGGGATTTGAATTCATTTAATTTGGTGGCTTTTGTTTTGCACTTATTTTTTTTTTTTTTTCTACATGGAGAGATCTTCCCACTCACAGTGAAATCCAAATGGCTCTGTGGGCTGGGAGTTAGGAAGGCATGGCTACTGCCTCTGGGCACTTACTGGGATTTGGTTTCCTCCCCTAAAATGATGAGGTTACCTCAAGCTTCTAGAGTATCTCTCAGTTCCTCAATTCTACTTTCCTTTAGTTAACTCTTTCTTTCTAATGTTCTTCAAAATTAGTTGCCAATATTTTTGTGCCTGTATTCTGATAACTTCAATGATCAGGTATGACTTGCTCCCTAAAATCTCCTTTCCTAGGCTCTTGGATAGAGGAACTTAACAATTGGCTCTAAGCCAATATTTCTTCCAATAACATAACGGTCAGACCTGTGTTTAGGTGTAGTTTTGAAATTCTACCAACAATGACATCAAGGGATATTGATTGTTTAGTCATAGTCCAGAAACATATTTGATTAATTATTTTTAGGCAGCTTTCCACTTCATGTTTTCTGGGCAAGTGTCATTTTCAAATATCCCCCAGTTCGTATATGTCTCTACTGCATTACCTGGGCCATCAGATTTCTTTTTGATGGGTTCATCCTCTTTGTCTTCCCAGTCCACAGGACCTGCCAGGTGAGGGCAATAAAAACAAGTTAGATCCTTTTAGTTCTAAATAACAACACTGCCCCTCTGGATTAATGGTAACATTGTAATAAAATCCAGGACATTCTGCCCATTTTAAGAGTTCCTGAGGAGAAATTATAGGATTTCTGAGCTTTCAGACTCCCTTTAGTCCATTCCAGACTAAGAATCATATATACCAGGAAGGGGAAATCTCAGTCCTCTGGACAAACCTTGATGGCTTCCTGTTGTTTAATGGCCTGTGAGTTTCAAATGCTTTTTACATTTTTTAATAGGTGAAGAAAACTAAAAAGGAATTTTTGTGCATGTGAAAATTATATGAGATTCTACTTTTAATGGGTGCAGCCATGCCTACAAGTTAACATATTGTCTGCTTTCCCCTTAGCATGGCAGAACTGAGTTGCAACAGTCGCTTATCACTTGCAAAGCATAAGATATTTATTACCTATATCTTTACCAAAAAATTCTGGTAATTCCTGACTTGTACTATGAAATTTTAATTTTGAATTCCTTGGGATTATGTTGCAAATTTTAGTGTGTCACCCTTTTAAGATGATGACATTGGATTTTATTTGATTTAGCATCTTACTTAAGGCTAAGGTCATCAGATCTAGTAAATAAAACCACAGAGCACCCAGATAAAACTGCATTTAAAATAAACAACAAATAACTTTTAATTTTAGTGAGTCCCATGTAGTACATTCAAATTATTATAAATTATTTTTTTAAACATCCTTCTTTATTTTTTCAAAATATAGGATTTCTCTCCTGAGATATGACCATATGTCCAAATTGTACATAAGTCACAGAAAATTATTGTGTATGTAGAATTATAATTTGACTGGATTTCTTGTAATTCATTTGGTAATCCTAACTAAGATTGTTCACAACCTGACTCCAGCTAATTTCCCAAATTTATTTTTTCTACTCTTCAGTTTCACATCTTGTCTTTACCAACTAACACCTGCTCTTTACTTTTCATGCAGAATCTTACTTTCTTCTGTTAGAATGTCTGGCTCCATATAAACATTGTCTTTGTTATGAAGTATTATATTTCTGTATACTAGTGGCTACAAATCTTTCTCCCTGTGGTCTCACACTGTTTCATTTTATTTTATAAATAGAACTTCATTGATCCTATGTCTTTAGGGATATCCCCCCTTATAATTATTCTCTACTGGTTAAGACAGAAGGATCTAGAGTTAGGATGTCTGGTATGAAATCCACGCATACCAATCAGTGGCTGTGTGAAATTAGGCAAGTGAGTACATCATGTGGGACCCTCATTTCCTCATTTGTATGGCAGAGATAATTAAAATGTCCCTGGGCTGCTGTGAAGATCAGGTAAGTAAATACACATGAAGCACTTACAACAGCACCTAACACTTTGAAAGGACCTAACCTATTAGTCCATCTGTCTGAAAGTCAATGGAAGAGGTGATTTTTGTTTATTTTTATTTATTTATTTTAAGATTTATTCATTTGTGCATACAGAACTGGGGTACAGGCCAGAGGCTCAGGGGCAGTGAGCGGCTTCACCAGAGACAGAGTGGGGAACAGAACAGGCAGATCGACGAAATACACTGCTGACGGGAGCAGTGGGCAGGTCAGGAGAGGTCTGCCACGCCATGTGGTCACCTCCGGGACAGACGGGAATTGAACTCTTGCGGAAGCGGCTTTAGATTCTCAGTGCTGTGGTTTAACCCACTGCGCCACCAGGGAGGGCCTGTTTATTTTTATTTTATTTTATTTTATTTATTTTACTATCTTTTTCATTTTAGAGGTGATGTTTTGTGCCAAGAAAGTATTGAGCAAACATCTACTAAGGAATAAAGAAAAACTTATTTCAGTCCCATAATTTAATATCTTTTAATTATGGCTACTTTTAATTATTAGCAAACAGAGAGAGACAGAGATAGCTGTATCTGAAATAATCGTCATGATCCAGGGTAATGCAGCATTCACAAGACGACAAACATATTTTTAGAACCTGGTCAAATCATTTTGGAAGAGTAAATGTCTGAGAATAGCAAATAAAATTTTGAAAAAAAAAAAAAAAGATGTGGCAAAGGGAGTTTGCAACACTAAGTACATAGTAACTCTAACGCTACTCACTCAAAAATATATGGCATTGGAGAAGAACTAGACAGTAGGATAGTGGATCAGAATACAGAGCCCAGAAACATACCTAAGAATAAACAAGAACTTAATATTGACCAAAGTAGCACTTACATTCATGGGAAAAGGAAGAATCAATTAATAGATAGGGATAGTATTTTGTTTGTCCAACTAAAAGTCATAGATCTTATAGACTATATAGAATAATTTAAAAATTATAAATGTAAATAACATTAGAATTAAATATATGAAAAGATTTATATAATTCTGGGGAGGTAAGGAGACTTTCTTAAGCAAGTTGGGGACCCAGAAGTCATAAAGAAAACTTAGACCTATTTGACATCAGGAAAATTTTAAAATATTTAGGTAAGTATGCTATAAACTAAATGAGAGGAAAATTAAAGGCAACAGACTAAGAAATCCTACCTTTGACAATCTATTCTGTGGAACATATCTATCTTTCCTGACTTTTTGCTGTGCATTTAAATGCATACACGCACATATGATTAGGTAAAAATTTTTGTGCAAAAAGGTATCTATGATAGTGGTATGTTTTGTGGCAACTATCTGGAAGCAAACTTTATGTCCATTAGTGATGGAATAGCTGAATAAATTATGCATATCCATACTGTAGAATAATTTGTAGTTATTAAACTTGATATACAGTGTTATGAATCTTTAAGTGGAGAAATGTTCATGATACATTGCTAATGAGTGCACAAAAGCAATTTGTAGAGCATGATCTCATTTTTATTTTATTTTAAAGATTTTCTTTATTTATGCATACAAGACCTGGGGTACAGGCCAGAGGTGTGGGGGAAGTGAGAGGATTCACCAGAGACAGAGCGGGGAGCAGAACAGGCAGATCAGCAAAGTACACTGCTGAGAGGAGCAGCGGGCGGGTCAGGAGGTCTGTCCTGCCATGTGGTCACCTCCATAGGGGAGGGGGAACCAAACTCTTGCCATAATGGCTGCAGATAACTTCAATAACTTCATATTGCTTCCATTTAACCCACTGTGCCACCAGGGAGGGCCCTTAATTCATTTTTAAAAAAACAAAGGGAGCCTTGCAGCCACACCTCTGTACAAGGTAGTGGAAGTAAATTCAGCACACTTTGAAGATTTGGTAGCTCAGTGGATGGGTCAAGGGCAGACGGTGCATCTACCTCTTTATTGATTGACTTGTTTCACCAGCTATGTTCTCATTTGTTCTTTTTGAATCAATAAAATAAAATAAAAGTTACCAAGAGGGAGCAGCGGGGACTAGGAGGCAGAATGATCAAAGAGATTTTGCAGTTTGACCTCCATTTGAAATTACATTTTCTTTTTTCTATTTGTTGAATAAATTTTTAATTTCACAACAATAAATAAGTATTTTCTTGGTAGAAAACCAATATAAAACAGATTAACCTAAAGTTCTTTTTAATCATACCACAACCTCATTTCTTTATTCTCCCCCTTCAAGAGTAATTGCTATTATTAAGTTGCTAAGTATTCTGATCTTCTTCCTGCACTCACACACTATTACACACACTCATTAAATATGCAACATTTGCTTTGAGGTATTTTGGTTTCCTTTGCTTCATAAATGGTTGCAGAATATGGAGGCTTTTTAGCAACATTTTTTTTTTTTCACTTAACAATAAGATAGGAATTGTTCTCCAGGTGAGTTCAAAGTGATCCATCTCATTATTTATTTAGTTTTTTTATTTATTTATGCATACAAGAACTTGGGTACAGGCCAGCGGTGCTGGGGGTGAAAGGGTTCACCTGAGACAGAGTGGGGAACACAACAGCCATATGCATTGAAATACACTGCTGAGGGGAGTAGTGGGCAGGTCAGGAAAGGTCTGCCACACCATGTGGGTAAGCTCCTTGGCAGGGGTCAAGTGCTGCAGTGGTTGTGAATAGCTTCATAGTGCTGTGCTTTAACCCCTTGTGCCCACCAGGGAGGGCTATTCCATCTCATTTTTTAAACTAGTGAACAGTATTCTATAATACATTCATAATGTAATGTATTGCTTCTATTTATGTGGGGATTGAGAAGGTTTTCAAATTTTTGTTATTAACAAATCATATTGGGCAGGTATTCTTCAATCTGTGTCCTTGTGCACACACGTAAACATTGCTCCAGGTTAAGCTACACACTTAGAAGTGGAACTTAGTCTTAATAGGACAGGAAGTGAACCACCGAAGTAACATTTCCGTAGCTTCTCCTCAAAGTGGTTGTACTTTACGAGACCACTCATCATGGTAGCAAGCACTTATCTTCCCATTGGCTGCAAATGGTGATACTAACAACTGTTTAGGTTCATGGTAATCCAACATGTAACAGCCAGTATATCAAACACTTGTTTGTATTTTGGTATTAGTAGTGAAGCTGAATACCTTTTGGACATTTCTTTATTCTGATGTATGAAATATTTTTCATCTGCTCATCAACTGAATTAAAATTATCTTTTACTGGTGTTTAGGAATTCTGAATACATCCAGAACAGGGACTTGTTTCATATATACAATGAAAAGTTTTCCCCTGTGTACCCTAGTTCCTTTTGACCTTGCTTTTGGTGATTTGGTGCAGTTTGAAACATTGACCCTTTAGAAATGCTCTCATGGCATATCTTTTCAAGGGAATTAGTCTAATGTTTAATATGACATTGGAAATTATGCTCCATTTTTGATTCCTAATACTTTTTAAGTATGCTTTCACTTTTGTTCTTCACCAAATTTTCTAAAGTTCATCTTTATTAGTTTATTCTAAGAACAACATTTTACTTAATGATCTGATTTTGTCTTATATTTCTTTTTTACATCTTAATATGCCACCTAAAAAATACACTTTTTCCCTTCTACTTTATTTTGTTCCTTTCTCATCCCACTTTATATGCTGGATCTTCACTTAAGTTCATGATTTAATTTATTCCAGGTGTCAGATTTCAGCAGTTAAAAAGTAGAATCCTTGAACACTAGAATTTATGAACTTCAGTCCCCGATTTTTGTCCTTTGCAGATTCTCTTTCATATTTGCATAGAGGGGGAGAACTGCCAGAGCCCGCTACACACACATGATACTCACCCTCCCCAGAAGCTTTCCTCTTTCCTTTCTGTTCACCTCTCTGAGACCTTCTTTTCTCTCTGCGCCTCTGTCGGAGGGCCGTCTTGGGGTCAGTGATCCAGGCTTGGTAAACAAACTGAAGGGAGAAAATGTAGTTATTTTCCAGATTTTTAATACTTTGGACTTTTTTAAAAAGGGACCAACACCAAGTTTTCTGACTTTTGGAAATCTTATCTTTTTCTTTTCACTCTCAATACAGACTAAATATTTCTCTCCCATGTCCCTCAATATTCAGAACTAACCTGTGCTGTTTTCATTATCATGAAATAAAATATGAAAATAAATTTTGTGATAATGTATTTCATTTAGTATCACAGATGACCATGAGATTCACTGGGAATACAAACCGAATCCTGCATCTCTCCCAAATCCCACAAATCATCGCCATTTGTTACTGATTCTCTTACGCTACACACATAGGAATAAAATGGAAGCCTGGCTACATGTTTGAGTAGCTGTCTCCTATCAAAAATAAACTTTGACTCACAAACAAAACAGCATTTTTTATTCATTTACTTTAGGAAAATAACAGCACTCTTAATACTCTCCCTTGTGAATAACAGCTATTACCAGCAACTTGAAAAGGATTTTGCAGATTAATTAGCATTGGCAGCGAAAAGACCATGTGATATTAAGATTAAGGAGTTACTTCAGAATGGGATGGAAGAAAAACTGGTGATTTTGTTTGCCTTTTGCGTTTTCATTCAAGAGCTGAAAATAGTTGTGTTAATATATTATCGCTGAAAACCACGATAGAGCAGATTTGAATAGCCACCCACCAATAGTCTCTGAGTCATGCAGAAAGAATAAAAATGAAACCTTGAGATACAAAGTCAGCCATCTGTAATCACCAAGCCAGGCAGACATGCTTCTCATGCACCTGTCACACACCTGGGTCTCAGGGAAGCTGGGTTTGCTATTGTGATGATAAAGTTAAAGAAATGCTTTGTGGGGACTCTTGTGAACCCAGCCACTTGAATTTTTATATTATTTTCAGGTTTCTGAAATATTTGAAAAGTACAGGTGAGGAAACCATTGTCATTGTGAAGCCAGTAGAAGGAAAGAGGGGTTCAACTCTTACATGTCTGGACATCTAGAGGTCATAGGTTACTAAGGAAGAACATTTCTCCTTTTTTCTCATTGGTAACCTCCTGAATCTTAATGGCAGTTAATATAAATGTATAATCTGTATAATTCCTGAAAAAACAAAAATTTAGTCATAGTATGCCAAAACATTTTGTTAATAATAAGAAGAACTAGAGATTGAAGTGGAACAAAATGTAGTAATTATCTGAATTATTAATGTAATAGATTTGGAGGCATAACAGCAGTGGATGGTGCCATTTTCTTTCTTTCTTTTTTTTTTTTTTACAATACTACTTCCATGTAATGCAAGAATCTCAAACAAAATAAAAAAAGTAATTCAGGATTTGTGAATATAACAGGTGTTCAAGTTGGAGGGATTCTTTTACTCTGAAGAGAAATGAAACACCTAGACATAGGGTGAGAGGAGCGAGCAGGTGATGTTTGGGATAGGATGAAAAAGTCTTGTCACAAGGGTTAATAGCACTGACATTTTGAATTATCAAAAGGGGTTCTACATCTGATCCTTAAGTGATCAAGCTTATCGGTGCTTTCTCAATGAAATAGGAATTTATATAATGTAAATAAATGGGAGAGGGAGAAAATCATACAATTCCTTATTTGTAGGTAAATCATTATAATGTTAATATTTGGAAATATATTTTTACAGTTCCAAAGACATGTAAGAAAAGGTCAGTTTTTTTTTTTAAAGATTTATTTATTTGTGCATACAGAACTGGGGTACAGGCCAGAGGCTCAGGGGCAGCAAGAGGCTTCACCAGAGACAGAGTGGGGAGCAGAACAGGCAGATCGACGAAGTACACTGCTGAGGGGAGCAGAGGGCGGGTCAGGAGAGGTCTGCCATGCCATGTGGTCACCTCCGGGGCAGGCGGGAATCGAACTTATGTGGAAGTGGCTTTGGCTTCTCAGTGCTGTGCTTTAACCTGCTGCACCACCAGGGAGGGCCAAGTTTTGCCTCAGTACAAACGTTTCAAGAAAATCTTGTTAAAGAACAAGAGAAAACATTTTAATTCTAACAAAGAAATGGAAGTTTCTTTCTGAAATTTAACCATTTGTACTTGGGAGCTGTAATGCTCATCTAATCTGATAGGTCTTTCTGAGGATTCCGGCTCAAGTACCACTAGTCATGTTGAAACCCACTTGAAAGGGTACATAAATATCCTTTGGTTTCTTCAGACTGGTCTTGTCTCTCATGGTATTGTCAACCTTGCCTTAATTTTTCTCTTAAATCTTTTTACCCTGTTATTATATAAATTAAGGGGAAATGGGACTAATTTTAATGGAAACTTACAATACAAAAAGACTTATTCTGTGA
Organism: Condylura cristata; assembly: GCF_000260355.1. Lineage (NCBI taxonomy): Eukaryota > Metazoa > Chordata > Mammalia > Eulipotyphla > Talpidae > Condylura > Condylura cristata. The sequence continues at coordinate 3,119,111 of NW_004567117.1, read as the reverse complement.
AACAGGAGAGGGTGCTATTGCAGTGGAGAGGCAGTAGAGTGCAGTTAGATAAACTCTTAATTCTGCTGTAATCCAGGACTTTCTTTTATTTTTAAGATTCTTTTCAAGGTAGGGATACTGACATTGTAATCTTTCATGTAAATACTTAAGTATTTGAATCAGAGACTGATTCAAATCATAAGACACAAACAAAGAATCCTGATTGTGCAACAACAGTGAATAGTAAACAAAAGGCCAGAATCCTGGCATTTAAAAAGGGCAGGACCCTGAATATCTAGAAATGCTAACCAAGGTGGACAGCCAGATATGCTCCTTGAGAATTCATGAGGAATACAGATTTGCAGCTCCCAGTGGATTTAAGCAACCTGAGTTTATACAGGGTTCTGTGTGAAGAAAGAACAATTGTCTTGGTCGCTATCCAAATTATTGGCTTAATATTTGAGGGGTGTAAATACTTAAACATTTAGGGTTTAATACTTAAACCCAATGAGGTCAGGAGAAACAGTTTTTTTATAAATTACAAGAATAGTAACTCATTATTTGTGATTTTCAATAACAATATAGGTAGCTGGATGATTTCTGTGGTGTATTAGATTAACTAATGGATTCTTTTATTTTATTTATTTATTTATGCATAGAGGAATTGGGGTATAGGCCACAGCTACAGCAGGTAGGGGGTGAGAGTATTTACCAGAGACAGAGTAGGGAGCAGAACAGGCAGATCTACTGAAATATACTACTCAGGGGAGCAGCGAGTTAGAGAGGAGAGGATGGCTGTGCCATTTGGGGGTTAGCTGTCTGACTTAAGCCACAGCAGTGATAATATTGAGACTCAACCCCTAAGTCACCAGGGAGGCCCCAGCAAATGCTTTTATTAAAGAGAAGTTTATTTAGCACTATCACTAATGACATAGGAGTGAGGAGCTACCCAGTCTTCACAGAGTCATAGCCTCGTGAGGTGCTGCTTTGATTTCAGAATAATGAATAGAAGAGATCCAATTTAGGAAGAAGAAATTAAAAGGAAGTCAAAAGGGAGGTGGAACAAAATGAGTCATTTTTGCAGCTTATTTGTAATTTTACCAGCTTTCTGAGAAAAAAAAATTATCATATGTTTTACACATCATAACTGATGCATGCAACCAGATGTGATCCTTTAAAAATGAGATGTGATTTAGACAAAACTACAAGGACAGAACTTAGATGTGTATCTGCATTTTCTCTTTCTATTTTTTGGTAGACTTTGATGTCAACTGAAAAACAATAATCACATAATGGGAAATTTGGCTCATTGGAACTCTTTTTGGAAAAGTTTGCTCAGTATTTTAAATTCTTTTTTGTACGAGCTATAGAACGGGGAAATGCAGATGTAGGGCAACAGGGATCTGCTTGTCTAAAGTTCTACAGAGCAGAAGTTCACACACCACACATCAGAAAACTTCAAATACCTTTGCAGCTCTGATTAAATACTGAAGAATAGTTTTGGGAAGTTTAATGACAGACTTTGGCAAGGCTAAAATGGCTGATGCAAACTTCCCAATAGCTCTCTACAAAGAAGGACAAAGCAAGAGTAATTAGTAGGAAAAAAAAACCCAAATTAGTAATTTTGTATATGAGGTCAGTAGGAGTCTGTCTCTACAATTACATCATCTAGGTCAAATTGTGTCCATCATTGAAGCTAGAATAAAATGTGCTTTCTAGTAAGTTATAAATAAAGGAAATAGTCAATCATTACATGTAATCCATACAAATGGTGAAGATGATCGTGTCCTCTCCTTTGTTGCATGATGAATGAAGGTTGGAATGAATAAAAATAAAACTTATATCATCAGTGCTTGACAAGCCAGCTGCACACATTCACACAGTTAAAATCCTTAAGAAAATCACTCAGGTAGCACTGAGCCATGAAAAAAGCATCAGAGCAAGAAGTGTCCATGAACAACTTGGTTCTTCAGTTTCACTGGGAAGAAAGGGGTAGCCAACTTCCAACTTCCAGAGACGTGATCAGTGATCTGATAATATCTCATCATAAACACATTTGTGTTTTGATGGCTGTCATTTTATATGCTTTGCAAAGGTATAACAAATGTGAAATAATTGTCTTAGTATGTGGTTCCTTTAAAAATAAATATGTAACTTTCACTCCACGTGTAACTCTAAGGACAATCTCATCTTTAACGAGAACTGATCACACATTCACTCAGTTCACTATAATCCAGTGGTGAGCTACATCTCCAAGAATGATATAGCAGCATCTGAGAAAGAAAGGCATTAAGCTGGAAAAGCAATCAGAACTGTGTTAAGTATTTTCATTATTTCAACTTCTCAAATCTTTACCAATACAAATGGAACTAATTTTCAAATTTTACAGCAACATTCAAAGGTAATTTGTTTCAACAATTACTTCAGATGTGAAATGTAAGTACACTCAAGAAAAATCCAAAGTTATGCAAGAGAAGTCTTCTTCCCCTCCTACTTGAAAGAGAAAAATCAAGTCAACCCAAGGAAACTGTTTGTTTTTAACATCAGAAAAAAATTTGATGTAGAGACTCAAGGTGAATATTGTTTTCACATGGCAACAAATGTGGTCATGATGGAGCAAATGTGAGGAATGAACAGTTCAGAATGTCAGTTAGAGGCCAATGTCCACGAATATGAAAAAGGTCTGCAAATGGGACCTATAGAAAAGAAAAAAGCTCTTCAACTGCCAAAGGTTTTGAGCTTCTCGCCCATAGTTACCTGGAAAGCTGACTTCCTGGGAGGTTCCTCATCTTCCTTTTTTAATTCTTCCTCTTCCTCCTCTTCACTATCCGATTCAAACAAATAATAATCTCCACTCCTGACCACTGAGCAAAACAAAATATTTACTTATTTCTCGAAAGAGATAGAGGTAATTAATGAAATGCCCCCACCCAAAGTTATGCAAATTGTCCTTAAAAGGCCATAACAGGAGATGTAGTGGGGGGAGGGGAATCAAGAGATGAAAAGAACTTACTCTGTGCTAACACAATGTGGTACAATTAGGTCTACAGGGGCCTTATCTTTATATCTGGCACTTTCTTCCTTCTTTATTGAAAATTTATGCAGATGCCTTAAATCAACTACAGCAATTCGTTTTGTTACCAAGATGGTCAAAATAACTGAAAATTATTACTGCTTCATAATGCAGCAATTTTGGTCTATTAGACAATACCAAAAGCAAATGCAGGATTTGGCATTGTCTGACTTGGTCCAAAGTGTTGCAAAAAGCCAATGAACATCATTTGGAACCAAGAATCAATGTCACCAACCTTCAGCTTCGTTTTACACTGTGGCAGACCTGTCTTCTTCACAGGTGACACAAGAGACATAACATACATGGCAAGACATCTGAGTTAAAAAATAACATTCTGCTATGAGGAGGGAATGAACAGGTGACAAAAAGAAATACTCCCACAAAAACACCACCACTGACCTGGCCATTCTTACACTAAACAGCACAGATGAGGCACAGTAGTTGTGGCCTATGTGGTTCAGTACTGGTAGGCTACAAGGAGCTCCCTAGGATTTATTGCAATTTGATGACAGCTGTACTAACAAGACAATAAGCTTAATAGTGTGGCTTGTCATTACTTTATATAATACTGTCTCTTCCAGAGCATATTGCTGTGTTACAACTTGGGTGGAGAGAAAAGAGACCCTGAATATACATTTCTGAACCTACAAGAACCGTTATAGCAGCAAAACATATATTAAGATTTAAAGGCTGAGGCATCTTTTGGATGACATAAATAATGTCTTCAGTTAACTTTTGGAATTACACTTTATAGGGTAATGGAAAACCTTGGCTTGTTTAAAGTTAATTTCTTGAATATTAATAAACATGGTCAAAAGACAAGTAATTTTGCCCATGATTTCAGACGTATCTGAAACCTTCATCCGTGAAGATGCAGAGTGAATGAATTGGGCCTTATATCCTTGAACAGAAGCACTATAATTTGTCGTGTTTATATTGAAGAAAGAACCAGGCCCAGAGGACTGGGTCCAGGCCTGAGGAAATAAATGCAATACAACATAAGGTAAGAATAAGCGAGAACAAACCAAAGTTACAGCATTACGTTTGACAGTGAGGAAGACCATTAAAGTAATGCTTTCATGTAAGCTTAGAGATTGCAGGAAAGTTACATGGACTCTGTGTCACATGGTCATTTGGGAAAAATAGAGTATTATAAATTGAGCATTTTACCCTCATTATAGGCTCTAAAATCAACAATAGCTTAAATTGTATTCAATCATACCTTCTGTAACTTGTATTATGTGGACACCATGAACCCAAATAATTTTCATCTTAGTCACACACAACATTGACTATCATTTAAAAAACTATCAATTTGTACATAAGAAGTGTAATTAACACATAAAAAGAAGGAAACACTTTCTTTAAGAGATCTCCCATCCTTTTATAAAATGTTATTTAAATAAAACTAAGAAAATAAGATATTACTTTTTTTAGAGCTATCTGCTATAATATGTACAGATGTTCTTTCTCAATGTTAGTTTAGAAACTTTTCCAGCCTACGTGCATATATATATCATGGATTGATGCTACTGTTGAACAAGGAAGCATAAAAATAACTTCAAATCCCACCAACTATCTGCAAAAACATGGCCCTGTATTTAAGCTATTGAACAATAAATTGAGGTTTGATAATTGATTTAGGCAGTTCTGAATTGACCCAGAGATACACAATGCTAGAACGGAAGGTATCATTGAACAGCAATAATGCAACACGTGTGAACATAGGTATGGAAGTGGGAGATTTGTCATCTACAGACCATGACAAGATCTGGATGCCTACCAAAAATATGAATAAGACGGAAGCATTATTATATTGCAAATATATTTCCACAAAGTTATCCAGCTACATTTATTCTTGTACTCACATCTCTAAGTGTTTTCTATTTAAAAGCGCAATGACTAAAACAATCAGAATTAGGGCTTTTTAATAAAGTGCCTCTAGATCTAAAGATAAATTTTGGAACTCATCATAGTCTAAAAAATAAAATACGTATTCATTTTTTATTTCTTACAAGCTTATGAAAGGAAATACATTTATTGAAAATTTTAGCACTACTGTCAGAATCTGATTCCAAACTATGAACTGCACACATTCCTGCATTATTGCACTGTAAGGAACTGTAACAAGGCATATTTAGTTTAACACCAGTTTTCAAGAAATTGATATAATGAGGGTGAAATGGATCAGGAAATCTAAAGTCAACTTTCATAGGAAATTCTTTCAAGTATTACCAAGTTATGATTGTCAAAGACCATATCCAATTCCTTCCAAAATGCAATGTTTGAATGAGAAAAAGAAAGACAACCACAATAATTGCAATGGGAATTTACTACAGATGAACAAGGACAGAACATTCAATATGACACAATTTCACAATTTTGAAATGGATAGGTCTCTCTAAACTAGCGAAGGGCCCTTCAGAAACAGAAATAGGCACAGTTTACTTGTGACTTGATAGAAGTAGGCATGTGGTGCACTGTTACTACATTGCCAGCATGACTACAGAAAAAAGTCACAGAATTTTAACTTGAATCTTTGTTTTTTTGACTTGAGCAGTAAATGAAATAAATCCCTTTATTACTTTATATATCCATGTATCTCTGCCATAATGTAAAAATTTAATATTTGGAATTAAATAAAATTAAATCCAGGTCCACTGATTCAATTTTGAATATTGTGTCATTAAATTGACTGTCTGATTTTAGAAATTTTTTTCTTTGGAGACAAGAGACTGATATTCTAATAGACCTAGGTGACACTAAAACGTAGGCATGGAAAACTATTTGGAACAATTTGATTTTCCAATGATTCTGAATATCCTACTAGTAGATGACCTGCCATTATCATGCAACATAATGGGTCTTGGTGAGCTTCCTTGTCTGACTACACTAGCAAGAAACATTCAAAAATCATAGAAGGTTGAAGATAGTACAAGTAATTTATAAGACGATGAATTATTACTCAATGTTCTAACCAATTTAAGGAGGGTTGGGCTGAATTGGACCATTCCATTATAAGGCCAGTGGTTAACAGGGAATGGGATTTCCTTTGATAAGCAGGAAATATATAACTACTGACTTCCACAATTTCTCACTTTTTCTTATAATCTGGAGAGAAACATATTAATTCCATGTGGTCATCAAAGCTGTTTTTTAAAAACTGTGCCTTGATTTTGCTGTTAATTGGTCATGGCTGAGTTATTGGTGGCTGGCTGCTGGATATTTTATTGCAATGTAATTTTAGAACCTTGTTGAAATCGGGGAGGAAGAAGAGTGACCAATTATACACATTTGAATTGATCTTAATTTTTATATTTAATAAATTGCCAAAAACTTGACATGGAAATAAAATCAAAGCTCTGGGAATGAGGACAGGAGAGGCTCATTGGCATCCATGCCCAGTGCCTTACAAAGAGGGTCAAACTTTGAACATCATGATTGTCCTTAAATCAGTGTCCAAGGTGGAGTCAAAACTTATTCTTAGTAAGGGTTTTCAGTCATAAGACAAGCATGTCAGCAGAGCTGTAAACCTCAGAACTGGATAACATAATAGTCAATTCTTCTTCCCTTCCTGAGCCCATAAATTGTGCTCAGGATTTGATGGAACATGTTTGGCATTCTTCAGCTATGGCAATTCAGCTGATTTCTCTAGAAAAATCAGTCCACAGGCCTCAGAGACCCATTTACATAGCAATTTTCCTATGTACTGACCTCCTATCAAGTCACAAGGATCAAACCATGCATGGGACACATAGGTTTTGGGGATGCCTGAATTCTGGTCAAGGATATAAGGGTTAGAATCGATGAGACTGTAAGAGGATCAAGAGAACCTACTGGAAGCATGATCAACCCAAGGCCGCCACCACTGCTTTTTTTTGCCCTTGGCTTTCTGTTTTTCTGCTTCTCCTAAAATAAAATATGTCCAAATATTAATTCTTAAACAAATTTTGAAAACCACACTTTAACAATTCAATTGTCAAATCTAGACAAATTGCAAAAGTACAACCAGCAGAAAGGAAAAGGAAACTGAATTGAAGCCGAAAATGTACATGTACTAGCAAACATATTCATAAGGCATTTTTAAGTGTTTAAATAACATTATGCCACATTTTCACATCTTAGTAACTGAAGGCATATAAAGAAATATAAGAAATAAAGGATTATCAGTCCAAAATCCATCTCCATTGAATTTGCCGGTGACTTAACAGTAAAAAAGCATCTTCAAAATTTATAGAACAAGTTAGTGGCAAATAAGTTATTAAAATTCATGCATTCCAATAATCAGAAAAAAGTTCTTGTGATTATTTTAATGCATGTTTGAAAAATAACTAGTGATGAGCATATACTATGTGCTGGGGAAATGTCATGTTTTATTTCTCTTTTCCCTCCAAATAAAAAGCATGCAAACATCTAGAAAGACATTTTAGACTTAATTGGATATAACCAATTTATTATTAGATAAAAATTGATATATATATTATCTCAAGGTTCACTGGAATAGACAACTAAATGGTATTTAAACTGCTATATTCAGATGCCCTATAAAATATGCTTGTATATTTCATTTTTCATAAAATTAACAGAAATCAAATGCAGCAGTGGATTGTGCATCTGATATCTTTTGTTAAAGAGATAAATTAAGCAAAATCACACCCATTTTCTTCAGAAATATGTCAGTGAAACAGAAGTTGGATTAGTATTGATTAAAATTGTCTTCTTAAAGAATAGAAATATTAGTAAAGTTACATTCATGAAAATATACTTTATGAGACAAACAGAAAGAGTATCCCACTTGTAATGGGAAGGTAAAACATGCTAAGTTAAAAATAAATGCATTGGTAGCATTGGCAGAATGGAAAGTTATTTTATAGCCCTACCCATTAGCATGCTATTATTCAATGTCAAGGTACTTGAATAAGAGGGAAATGTCTTAACGTACTTTCATCTTCCTCTTCAGGGACTTTTTGGGGATCCTGGCCTTCCCCTGACTCCTGGGTCAAGCTTAGCATCCTCTCCTTACCCTTTTTGTATTTCTGTTGTCTGGCCTTGATGCGGTCCATCCTGTAAAGTAAAATAGCATCAATGCCAAGAACACATCATAGTTATATATGGTCAGTATTTTGGGTTTATATTTTTATGTATATAGCTAAAATCATTGATAACTTTGTCAGTATTTGAGAATTGTGAGTGGTCGCTTCCTAGCAACAAGTATCTCTTTGTTTTTAAAAATATGTCGATATAAATTTTCATTATATAGATGATCAGGAATAATTATGCTAAGTTTTGAAATGCAAGCTTTATATCCACTTATACATTATGCAATAGACATTCTGGGAACAGCATGTTACAAATATAAGTTCTTTCTTTTCCCATGTTTTATGTTCTTAAACAAGTAGAAAAATTTACTAAAGTGAATTATAGCCAACAAGCTTTTACTTGTGGGAAATTGGGAACACATTTTAAACATGGGTCCAGATTTTTCATTTCTCTAGACCTGCTTTAGGTAGCTAGAAGCAACAGTAAAATATTTATGCAATATTGCATTTATATAAGATGTATATACATGTATAACCTCTATCTTTGATTGTGAAACTAACCATGCATAGGATAACATAATTTATCCTAGCAAATATTTTTTGCATGGAGGAAAAAGGCTAGGAAAATATATCAAAATGGAATGAAATTATCCACAGCAGTCAGGGAAATTTCCTGGTGGGCTGATAGCATGTCTTCATTTTCTTAATGAAAGTGACTAGGTTCTGAAGTTTATGGCTAACTAATTTTAATCCTGGCCCCCCAACATGGAAGTATTATCAATCCTTTGAAGTTCCATTCACTGCTGGAAATTTCACTCTAAGAAAATTCTCTAGAGTGAAATAATTTTTAAAAATTGAGTTCTCAAATTCCCTGAAAGAAGTCAGTACTTTACTTGAGTTACCCTGTATATGCTAGAAAAGGTCTTAAACTGAATATAGAGCATTATTTAGAGTGCTGTTTATAGTTGTGTGTTTAAGTAAGAAATATACTTTGGGTCCCCTGTTTCTTCCTGAAGACTGGATTATATTATATCAGAAGATCCTTCCAAAGTGACAACTATAGATTTATTCTCTTAATTCACAGATGTAATGAACATTTATTCCATATGGCACCAGGTTAGACCAGGTCTATTTCATCAACTCACTTCAGTGTTAAAAGGATTGAGGAGAATGGTGAGTTCCAATTTAGAAAAGAGAAAACTGAAATCAGAATTTCAATAATTTCTTAACATTTCAAACTTGGATGTAATACCACTTGTACCCAAGGACCCTCCTCTTTTCCCCACAGTGCAGCTCTCTTCCTTGTAAAGCACTTTCACTTTCAGTCTAGCAAGCACAGACAACTGAGTGACACAAGAGTAGATGCAGAAGTTAACATGACCAGGAGTTGAGGCTCCCTAAGAGCTGGCTGAATGGGATGATACAAACTACAAACACAAGAAAAAAGGTAAGTAAAACCAAGCATACTTACTGCCTCTTCAGTTGGTCCATTGACTTTTTCTCTTCTTCAATTCTTGCTTTTACAGCCTTTACAATTGTGGCCTGGAAAAGTTCAGCCCCTCTGAAGGAAAATTGGAGACAGAACAAATTAGTGTTTCTATCATTACTCCCCTTTCTGAAAACAATGATAAAGGTTTAACAGACAAGTCATTTCTTTTTGGGCATTGCCTATATTGACTAGACTCTTCTGGCCAGGAGTGGGAATCACCAGCTTCCACCCTTCCTAGGAAACCTGCACAGTATCCCCTAGGCTTGGTTTTATCACCATCCCAGAACAGTAAAAAGAAAGTGATTTCCTGTCCTGATCACAAGAGACTATGGTGATGGTGCATGGGTGAATTGGTGGTGGGAATTTCATGAGGAAATCATACATTGCATGAAAATGAAGGGTGATGTAATGAATATATTCTTAGTATTTTTAATTTTTTAATAGCATTCTTTTCTAATTTTTTTCAAGATTTATTTATTTATGCATACAGAACTGGGAAACAAACCAGAGGTGCAGGGGTGGTGAGAGGCTTCACCAGAGATAGGTGGGGAGCAGAACAGGCAGATTGATGAAGTACACTGCTGAGGGGAGCAGCGGGTGGGTCAGGAGAGGTCTGCTGTGCCATGTGGGTCACCTCCAGGGTGGGTATCGAACTCATATTAAAGGCTAGCTTGCATTGCTGTGTGTCCTAACCCTTTGCGCCACCAGGGAGGGCCTAGATGTATTTTTAAAAATTAAAAAAAAAAAAAATTAAAGACCGTGCATTTCTTCAAACCTGTTCCAAATATCCTTATAACTTGTTCAGGTGGTACTCACCTGGTCTTATTACAGGGAACAACTGCAAGGAGAACTGGATTTAAATTGCTTTGCTGCTCTATAAGGAAGGGTGCTGGGGCTTCACAAAGTTGGTGTTGGAGTCCCCAGATGAGATTTTCAGTCTCTTGCCCTTTTATTTCTCCTCCTCCTACCTTCCACTCCAATTCTTTCATTTTTCTCACACTTCAAAACAACTTGAGTCCCTGTAGACTCTGTATATCTCATCCAACGCTCATCCACAACTCTGTCTCTTTGTCATTTGCTTGGTCACATATGCTTGGCAAATCGCAAGTCTATACTCAGTGGTGTGACCACCCTGGGTTTGGATGGGTGTCATCATCAGTGTAAAAAAATACCTGACTGGACAAGCTATCTGCTGAGTCCCTCCCCACACCCACTCTCCAGAATTTATTCTCTGTTACCAATCTTTCAAAATCCCTATATTTTTCTCAAGCCTACATTTTTTGTCCAAGGGATTTTCTTCCTAGTAAATGAATTACCTTCCTACTTAGCAGAGAGAATAGCCAGGGAGTAATAATTATCCAGTTGCCTGCCACCTACCCAAAGGATGCACATTCTGGGAGAGTGAAAGAAGAGATGCTCGCTTGCCTCTGGCTGCCTGTGCTCAGGTCCTTTCTGTCACCTGCAGCCAAGGGACTTCATTTCTCTATATTTCACTTTTTCCACCTGTTACTGAACCTTGCTCATAACCATGTAAACAAACGCACGTCTTGCTAATCTTAGAAAAAGAACCCATGTTCCAAACAGTTTTTTATTCATCTTTTATACCATAATTGTTCTGATGTTCTGAAACAGTCAAATATCTTGTAGACATTTTCCCCAAGCCTCATCAATCTCAGGTCACTGATGCTTGGTTCTGATCTCTACTTTTTGAGTTATTGATTCCACTGGTCAATCTTCAGTCTTGTCTTTATGTATCCTGCCCACTGTACTTCTACTGTGACATAGTCTCCTGTCCCAGGTGTCTAAGGCACTAGGTTCTCTTACTTTTCAATATTCCTTTCTAGCTCACAGTTCCAATCTTATTTGCAGCCTTCCTTTGTATCTCTCTCTCTCTATTTTTTTTTAAAGATTTATTTATTTATGAATATAAGCATTTGAGTATAGGGGAATGTGCAAGATGGCGGCAGAGTAAAGACATCAAAATCACTTTGTCCAAGCTCACACAGGAATATAAGACTAAAAACGGATTATAGACTTACATACTGTGAGTTTCAACCTAAATGAAAACACCCTGGACTCACTAGAAGGAAGATAACTGAGGGAGAATCAGCAATTGGGGAGTTCAGATAGGGGAGCGGAGCTGCTATCCAGGAGTGCCCCAGTGCCTAGGTGCTAGGGAGTGCCTCAGACAGGATAAGCAGAACCCTACAGCTCCGACTGGGAAAACGCCCAGGCTCTAGTGCCACAGACGGAGGATTCTGACTCATTCAGTTTGGTGAGTGGAATCCAAGATATGGAAAAGACTATACAAGTGGGCACATAGAGCCCAGGAGGTGGGGAGGAAGATCTGGTGACTAGAGCAGCTGCAAGGCTTGCAACCCTTTCACCCACCCTCAGAGCATAGGCCTGGAGGATTGTTCCAGCCTTTAGTCACTAAGGCAGGGCCAACAAGTTCACAAAGTCCCTGAGGTAAAAGGGGAAAAAAAAGCAACAACAGGCCCTCCCTGGTGGCGCAGCGGGTTAAAGCACAGCACTGAGAATCTAAAGCTGCTTCCACATGAGTTCGATCCGCCTGCCCCGGAGGTGACCACATGGCGTGGCAGACCTCTCCTGACCCGCCCACTGCTCCCCTCAGCAGTGTACTTTATCGATCTGCCTGTTCTGTTCCCCACTCTGTCTCTGGTGAAGCCTCTC
>NW_004567117.1:3102106-3106737 GCF_000260355.1 Condylura cristata | reverse complement strand
TCCCCACTCTGTCTCTGGTGAAGCCTCTCGCCGCCCCTGAGTCTCTGGCCTGTACCCCAGTTCTGTATGCACAAATAAATAAATCTTAAAAAAAAAAAAAGGCAACAACAACAACAAAAAAACGGTTAGACTGAATTAAAAACAGGCCCATTAACACTCCCCCAAGTGATAGGGAAAGACTGCTCAGGGAGAGACTGCTCTGAGAGGGCACAAAGAGTCCTGGAGGCCCTGAGGGAGGACTGGCAGCCTGAATAACTGGGAGGCATGCAGAATTAGGACACAAGGTGTTACTGGACAGCAGTGGATGGAAGACATGTGAGCCAGAAAGGCACTGCCTTGCAAGGCTCAAAGTGTTCAGAAAATAAAAACCAGTGACTGGCTCAACTATAGGCCCAGCTGCCACACTTATGTGCCCCACCCCCGAACTCTGCATCCAAGCATAGAGGGAACCAGGGACATCAGAGGCTACAAAGATCAACAGGCACCTTCCAGAGACAAGGCTTCAATGTGTTAACAGAAGAGGCTGAACACAACCAAAGACCTCTGATTGTCACTGGCAGAGATGACAGACATAGTTCCACATATGGGGGCTGAAAAAACAGGAGATATTGAATCAAAACAAGGCTCAGAATACCCTCCAAAAGTGAAGTGTCTGGAAGTCCCTCTGCCATCCCAGAAAGAACATCCAGAAAGAATGTCGGTCAATAATAACAACACCATGTCTCAATGAATAGAAAGTATTAGGCAACACATGACAGGAAAAAGAGGACATGCAAATATTCAAGCAAGTCCACGGGGGAAGATTTACCACAAAAAGATCAGTCACCAGAAACCACCAAAGAAATAGAAGAATTGTTAAGCCCACCAGGTAGAGAATTCAGAATCATCATGATAAACAAAAAGAAGATGAGAAGGAAAAACACTGATATGAGGCAAGCCATCAAGGAGTTGAAGAATGCAAACAATTAAATGAATGAAAGAAATCAAAAAGAAAAAAAAAGATATGAGACAAGCAATCAACGAACTGAAGAAAGAAAATAAGACATTAAAAAAAGAAATAGAAGAGGGCCCTCCCTGGTGGTGCAGCGGGTTAAAGCACAGCACTGAGAATCTAAAGCCGCTTCCGCATGAGTTCGATTCCCACCTGCCCTGGAGGTGACCACATGGTGTGGCAGACCTCTCCTGACCCGCCCGCTGCAGTGTACTTCGTCAATCTGCCTGTTCTGTTCCCCACTCTGTCTCTGGTGAAGCCTCTGACCACCCCTGAGCCTCTAGCCTGTACCCCAGTTCTGTATACACAAATAAATAAATCTTAAAAAAAAAAAAAAGAAATAGAAGAAATGCAGGAGATGAAAAGCCACTAGAGGAGATAAAGAATTCTGGTAAAAGTAATGAAAATGGAATAGATGAAATGGAAGAATGAATCAGCTCCCTCAAAGATGCAGAAATAAAGAAAATCATAATGGAAAAAGAAAAAGAAATAAAAAGGAAAGGGAATGAAGAAACACTTCATAGCTGACACCATGAGAAAAGGAAATATCAGAGTTATAGGTATCCCAGAAGGTGAAGAGAAAGGCCAAGGAATTGAGAAAATATTCATAGAGATAATACAAGAGAACTTCATTTATCTGTAGAAGGAGATGAAAGTAAATATCCAAGAAACAAGAACACCATGTGAAGAAGATTATTCAAAAGAATTAAACAGTCCAAAAAATCAATGAAACCAAAAGTTGGTTCTTTGAAAAAATAAACATGATAGACAAGCCACTAGCCAGGCTCACAAAGAAAAAACAAGAGAAAGCACAAATAAACAGAATCATAAACGAAAGAGGAGAAATCACAACAGATCCAGCAGAAATCTAAAGAATAATCAGAGAATACTATGAACAACTATCTGCAAACAAATTCAACAATTTAGCAGAAATGGACAAATTCCTACAACTCTACAACCACCCAAATCTAGATAAAGAAGATATAGAACAACTAAACAGGCCAACTACAAGCAAGGAAATTGAGGAAGTAATCAAAACCCTCCTCAAAAATAAAAACCCAGGATCAGATGGTTTTACAAATGAATTTTACTGAATGTTCAGAAAAGCACTAGGGCCTATTCTACACAGACTCACCCAGAAAAATCGAAAAAAGAAGGAAAACTACCACATACTTTCTATGAAGCCAGCATCACACTAATATCAAAACCTAACAAAGAAAACACAGAAAGAGAAAATTTCAGACCATTCTCTCTAATGAACACTGATGTAAAAATGCTCAACAAAATCTTAGCCAACAGAATCCAACAATGCATTAAAAGAATAACACACCATAACCAAGTGGGCTTTATTCCAGGAGCACAAGGATGGTTCAACATCAGAAAGTCAATTAATGTAATTCATCACATCAGCTGACAGAAAAAAATAACCCACATAATCATATCAATAGATGCAGAGAAGGCATTCAACAATGTTCAACAGCATTTTATGTTTAAGGCCCTCGAAATCCTCGGAATAGAAGGAACGTATCTCAATATGATAAAAGCCATACAAGACAAACCCACAGCCAATATTATCTTTAACGGAGAAAAGCTGAAATCCTTTCCTTTGAGATCAGGAACAAGACAAGGGTGTCCACTATCACCACTGCTCTTCAACTTAACATTGGAAGTTCTAGCCAGAGCAATAAAACAGGCAAAGGACATACAAGGAATCCAAATAGGGAAAGAAGAAGTGAAACTGTCCTTATTTTCAGATGATATGTTAATTTACATGGAAAACCCTAAAACTCCACATAGAAACTAATCAAAACCATCAACCAGTTTAGTAAGGTAGCAGGATATCAAATCAACACACAAAATTCAGAGGCCTTCCTATACACAAACAACCAATCAGAAGAAACAGAAAACACACACACACACACACACACAACAACAACAATATCCCCTTTTTAATTAAAACAAAAAGAATCAAATACCTGGGAATCAACTTAACAAAAGAGGTAAAAGACCTATACTAAGAAAATTACAAAACACTATTAAAAGTAATTCAAGAAGACACCATGGAATGGAAAGACATCCCTACTCATGGATCAGAGGAATAAACATCATCAAAATGGCCATTCTACCAAAAGTGATATGCAGATTTAATGCCATCCCAATAAAAGTCTCAATGACATTCTTCAAAGAAATATTGATGAGATTCATATGGAACAACAAAAGACCTCAAATAGACAAAACACTCATGATTAAGAAGAAAGAGAATGGAGGCATTACAATCCAAACTTCAAGCTATATTTCAAAGCCATAATAATCAAAGCTGCATAGTACTGGAACAAGAACAGACATACAGACCAGTGGATTTGAATAGAAAACCCAGATATCAACCCACAGGTTTATGGACAACTACTCTTTGACAAAGGAGCAAAGAAGATACAATGGAATAAAGAAAGTTTGTTCAGCAAATGGTGCTGGGAAAAATGGGAAGCTACATGCAAGGACATGAAACTTGATCACTACCTCACACCATACACAAAAATCACCTCTAAGTGTTTTAAAGACATAGACATAAGAACAGAAACCATAAAATACCTGGAAGCAAAGATGGGCCAAACACTATACGACATACACTTCAGCGACATCTTTGAAGATACAGCACCCAATGCAATGATAGTGAAGGCAAGGATAAATAGATAGGAGTATATCAAATTAAAGAGCTTCTGTACAGCAAAAGAGACATTACAAAAAGCAAACAGACATCCTACTGAGTGGGAAAAGTTTTCTCACACAAAACTAGCGATAAAGGATTGATCACAAAAATATACAGAGAACTGATGAAACTCAACAAAATAAACACCCTATCAAAAAATGGGCAGAAGAGCTAAGAAGATACTTCTCCAAAGAGGAAATGCAGATGGCCAACAAGCATATGAAAAAATGCTCAATATCACTTGTAATAAGGGAAATGCAAATTAAAACCATAATGAGATACCACCTCACATCAGTGAGAATGGCACAGCTTAAAACAACTAGCAACAACAAATGTTGGCGAGGATGTGGAGAAAAAGCAACTCTCCTGCACTGCTGGTTGGAATGCAAACTAGTACAACCACTATGGAAAACTGTTTGGAGATTCCTCAAACTGATAATCATGGAGCTTCCACACGACCCAGCAATCCCACTTCTAGGTATCTACCCAAAAGATACAAAAATACTGATTCAAAAAAATACCTGCATCCCCATGCTTATTGCTGCTTTATTCACAATTAGAAAGACATGGAAACAATACAAATGCCCAAAAGTGGATGACTTGATTAAAAAGATGTGGAATATTACTCAGCAAACAAACAAACAAAAGAAACACATGTCTTTTGCAGCAACATGGATGGAACTGGAAAAGGTCATGCTTAGTGAAATAAGCCAGAAAAAAAAGGAAAAATACCAGATGGTTTCTCTCATGGCAGGAATATAATGGAACAGGCAAGAAAATAATGATAAAGATGAACAGCTATATACTAGAGACATTTTGAGATGGTGGAGTGGGAAATGGGATCAAAAATAGTGGGGGAGGGAAATGCACTGGACTATGGTGATGGCACATGGGTGATTTGGTGATGGGAAGCCCAAGGGGATTGCAACTGAG
>NW_004567117.1:3050135-3102006 GCF_000260355.1 Condylura cristata | reverse complement strand
TATATATACACACACACATATATATATATATATATATATATATATAAAAGAATTGGAGTGCAGGCCAGAGGTGGGAGGGGTGAGAGAATTCACGAGAAACAGAGTTGGGAACAGAACAGGCAGATCCTCTGAAATACACTGCTGAGGGGAGGAGTGGGTGAGACAGTTTTCTGCTGTGCCATATGGATCGAACACCTTCCTGGTGGGAATCAAACTCATGCTCCAGTGCTGTGGATTGCTTCACAGTGCTGTGCTTTAGCCCATTGTGCCACCAGGGAGAGCATCCTTTGCCCATATCTTAAATGTGAATGATTTCTAGGGTCCTGTTCTCATTCTTCACACGCTTTCTAAGCAGCTCCACACCTTACTCCCATACCATCTATGAAATGATGTCCCTCAAGTACACTAACATCTCCAGGTCTGCTCACTCATGATACCTATATCTCCACAAATTGCGGTAAGTCTTCTCAAATATCTTTGACTTAATATATCTTTCTACTTTCCCCAGCTTGATCCTGACCATTAGCTCTTTCCTGAATAATGAGAGCAGCCATCTAACTTATCCCTCTACATATAGCTCTGCTTGTATCTAATCCATCATCCTTCAAACCATAAGCAGAGTAAGTTTCTGAGGTTTAAATATAGCTGTAGAACTTCTTTTGAGTTTGAATACTTCAATGCCTTCTTAGTTTCATCCTTAAAATCACAAGCAGAGTAAGTTTCTGAGGTTTAAATATAGCTGTAGAACTTCCTTTGCGTTTGAATACTTCAATGCCTTCCTATTTTCTATGGGAATACTACTGAAGTTATAAATGTGGCATCTAAGATCTTGATGATCTGACCTTCCCTTACTTTTCCAATTTATTCCTCATTACCCACTAGCTTTCTTCATCTGCAACTTTCTGTGTTACAACCACTCAACTTTTACAGTTCCTTAATTAAAGCTTCCCTCTGTAACTTCGCTTGAGTTGCCTCCCTACCTTCCTTCTCTAACACCTGTTCACTCTTCAGGTTATAGCTTAGAATGAGTCCTGACCCTGAAAGTTGGTTATGCATCCTTGCTATATTCCAGTTTCACTAACTACCCCACACTGTACAGTAATTGCCTATGTGCCAGTCTAAGGTCTATGAAGCAGGTCAGGTATTCACCCCCTTGAAACAGAGTAGACAGTGAACAAATACATGAACCGCTGAGACAATCAATGAAAGTCTCTTCTTAGGAAAACGCATTGTGAATTCCATGCATAATAAGACATGGCTTTTTTTCAAACAGCATGAGCTTCACTTTGAACCAAAGCCATCATTCTTACTATAACACAACTGGTAAGCTTTTCAAACAATTGTGTCAACTTTGAAAAAAAAAAAAAGCTATTGGTTGACTTTGTTGTCCTAGGCATCTAAAGATCAAATATTTAAGGGAAGAAAAAAAGATGCATTTACCAGCAAACACAGTAGCTGCTATGTATAAGTAGACAATATTACTATTCGGGTGAGACATTGGACTCTGCCGTGAAGAGGATGTCCCATGAATGTCAGAAAAACAATTATAATGGTAAGTTCCAGGACTAATATAGCAATGAAATGAAGTCATTGTTCATCTACTTAGAGAGGTTTGATGAGGTCACCAGACTCTGGATCAAATCTAGGTCCCTCACTGGGTCCGCTTTCTATTTGCTTCCAAGCAAGGTAACAAAGTCAGAGAATTGCCTCCATAGAGACATCCTTGTGAAATGAACATTTTGTTTATTCTGGGAGGGGAAATAAAAGGTCCTAGGAAGAGTGGTGATATATATACGAATGTATTGGTTCAAACAACAAACCCAAAATGATAGGTATTGACAATTTCATGTACTACAACTTAATGTTTATTAGATTATTAAGCATCAAAGATATGATGGGATGTAGGGGAGGACAGTATCTGTGCGAGGACACAGCAGTCTGAGGGGATCATGCACCTGGCCATTCACCGCCCCGTCTACCCACCCCCACAGTGGCATTACCTGCTATACCTGGTCCTTCTCTCAGTCTTTCATCCTAAATCTACATTCTCAGGGGCTAAAACTAGGAGTCTAAGTTCTAGTGGACTCTAAGGAGAAGAAGGTAGTAATCAAGCAATGCCAGTGTCCCAGAGAAGAACAACCAGGTTGTTGAGGAAAAAAGAGACTGAAAGGAAGAAAAGGATAAGAAAAAACAAAGAGGGCGTGTTTAGAGTAAGGGGACTCCAAGATCAGAAAAAATAATAAGATAATTATGTCCTTCTCCAGTTTTAGGATTTTATTCTTTAAACTGAGACAGGGAGGGAGATGATGGACTAGTCTTTAGGGAACCAGGGCTCATGCTGTTTGGACAGAGGCCAGAATGAGCTACGTCTCCAGAGGGTAGTGTGCCAGGAGGCTTGAGATGCCCAGTCTTGGTCATCTCGCCTAGTTTAGTTCCTTGTACAAGTCGACTCAGCTTCATAGACTTCATTGTTTTCTTCAGTTTTACATCTTAAAAGCCATGTGCTGGACATTTGTTAATTTTTTTGTGGGTTACATCAGCCTAGTACAACGGCACCTCCAAGTAAATATCTTAAATGAAACCACTGGATTCTGAGCCTGACCTACCTTGATGCCAGGATCTGTGAGGCTTTTATATCTGCCACGACATGTAGGAAATAGTAGCTCATGAAAACTCTTCTCTGTAGCAGGAGGAAGGCGAAACATATGCTGTCCCAAATAATTCCTGCTTCACCACTAGGTAGTTTACATGAACCATCAGTAATAGCTGAAGGAAGAAAATAGAAAAAGAAAAAAAAACAATTGTTTTCAATGTTAATGTTATTTTATAAAATCTGTGATATGATCAGACTTGGGAAATGAAAGCAACATTCAGATACACTGACTCACTTAGAGATGGATCTATTTACCAGTAAGGCTGTGGCAAACAATATTGATATCAACATTTATTCATGAAGTTGAACCCAGAGCAAACTCCTATGGTGTACAGTATAGGAGAACTTTTGCCTGGGAGGGCTCCTGAATATGCTTCTCTCTTAGGGAGAAAGGGATCACCCCCTCCGCCCCCCAACAGGCCAGTTGGCCATGGAGAAATATGATTACATGCCCCAGTGCTGGAGAACATGTTCTGTTACAAACCCACAATCATTCTCATTCTGGGGGTGATTACCCAGGGGTAACTGGCAGGGCAGTTAACCTAGTCTGGGCCATTAGAAGAAGTGGAATTAACAGTAGACCTTAGTCCAAGTCAAAACAAATTCCCAGGCACTGCCTCTTTATCCTCATGTAGCCTGTGTGGGAAGCTACAGTGGGGAGCATGCCATGTTCACCCAGGACCCCTGTTCTGGGTACAGAAACAGCAAGTGTGGTGTTGTACTAGGCCTGATGTAAGAGGCAGAGGGGTGTAAGTGGGACACCTGCCAATCAGGTGAGAATCTAACTCCTATTGTTTTCCTGAGTTTGATCTCCTCTGAGCTTCCGGAGAAAAGAAGGACCTGGACGTCAAAATGACTTTGGCAATCCCAGGTTCTAACTAACCGTCAGAGTTTTGAGTGAGTGTCTGTAACTATTCCCAATTATAACTCAAAACAGCTCAAGAAGCTATGGTTGGTCACCAAACACTCAGACCAGCCAAAGTTTGGAAGGTTTCTAGCGGAAATCAAAGGTTCCTGGAGTTGGGGCACTCTGAGTTACGTGCGGTAAACTCACAAGGCAGCAAGGAATAGAACTAAATTTCCCTTATCGCTTTTCTTTGGTTCTTTTGGACCAATTTTTTAATTAGAATACAATTGTGTATCCTTTTCTTATCTTTCCCCTCTCAAATTTGCTTTCCATACTTACGCAACTTATAACCTCTGACTGTGCAGGCCAGGCTGAAAGCTTGGATAAACCAGCAGCTGTTTTGAACCAATTGTTCAATATATCCACATGCTCCTATCTGAAAACAAGATGGCAAAGACATCGTCTCAAACTCTGCATGCAAAAAATGGTTGACATCTTGTGACCCCAACATATCTAAAAATTTATGTTTCAGTGCCAATGACCATGTGAGGTACCACAGACCCTAAAATTTCAGTCACCATAGGGGTAGTGCTTTAATTGCTTCTAGAGAACTATCATTTCCTGGGGGAAATTAAACTCACTGAATAAAGGAAGACTATTTAGTGTGATTTGTGCTGTGCTTAAAGCACTTCTCTTTTTACAGAGAAAATCTTGGATTATTGCAGGAACAAGCTGAAGCAAGGGGCTTTAATTATGGTACAGTATTTTCTCACATCAGACAAATTAAACCTATTCTGTTTGCCAGTGGATCATCACAAGAATAAGCCGCTAGATACTGTTCTTAGAGTAAGAACAGAGAATGTGTCTGAAGCATTTTTGGCCACCTGTCTTGTGAAGGAATCACCTTCGTTGAGTGATATACAATTGTCTCATAACATCTTGGTGGAGGCAAGGTGGGGATAGAGTTGAAAAAACATGACTTGGTGCATATATCAAAGGGGATGGCTGAATTGTATGTATTTCCTGGAAACATGTGAAGTAGGAGAATATAAGTAGGATTTTTTTCCCACAAATTAGAAGTTACCTAGCATGAATGCCCTGGCCCCTCAGAATATGCATTCAAAATTAGTATCTCAGTCTTCTATGACCATCTTCTTGTCCAGATTGTCTGGGCTAGGGGAGTATACCTGTGTGGTCTCCCTTAGCATCTTTGAATATTTCAAGTCTGATGGCCTTGATATAGGGACTCCAGGAACCATATTTCCAATGTATCTAAGTAAGATTATGTTTTGTTTGTTTTCTTAAAATATAATGGTCCCCAACATTAACATGTTGTATTATTATAAGTCTGTCTGTCTTCCTTTTGATAATGTGAGTTCCTTGATGGTAAAACCTGAGTACTTATTAATCTACATATCTTCAAAATATAAAACAGTATCTAACAAAGAACAGATCTGCAATATAGGTTTACAGAATCAATGAATTTATAAAGAGTGAGTAAATGAATGAATCAGTGAGTATACTTTGCAGCCATACCTTTTTGAGGAATAGTTATAGAATTCAATATTTGGCAATGAATCCTGACCATCTGATCTACTTTAGAAGGAAACAAGTTTGGAATGAGTAAACTTTTATGTATAGTGAAATTTATTCCATTGTCTTATTTCAACCTTACTACAACTTTCAATGCTACCACAAATGTAAACAAGTATTGTGGGGTAAAATTGAATAAAAGCCATACATATTGGCAACCAGAAAATTAACATTTCAATGGTGGAATATAGAAAAAAATATTAAAATATTCATGGCTACATAGGCCTCACTTTCTAAGTCTTTAGACAGAGAAATGCATGTGGCATAAAATAAAAACAAAAACCTCAAATGCATTCAGAATAGAATTGCCTGCTGAGCTCATCTTTAAGTAACTAGGAGAGGAGAAGCAGGAAACCATTTTATCATCAGTTTCCTAAAACATAATCAGTTATAGCCTATGAACAAAGGACTAACTTAGGGTAAGCTAGAGAAGCATTAAGTCTTTCAGTTCATGATGGTTGTTTAAGTTACTGAAACAATATAAAAATTAAATGATGTCCTTGTGGCCTAAGAGACTTTATGTAACTTGAATTAATAATAAGCAGTTTGTTATCTACCATGTTGGGGGAAAAGTGTGACAAGAGACATAGAATTTAATAGCACAGATACCAAAGAGAAAGGTGGTTTTTCCCTCAAGCCTCTGGTCTGAAGTGTCCCCTGATCAGAAAACCTTTGTTCAGAAGCAAGTGTGAACCTGCCTTTTCCTACTATATCACCATAGTTCAGGGTGCAGAATACATCTGTGTATCAATAGTTACTCCATTGCATTCCCCATCCCATATGGTGTCATAGGGAGTGATGCTCATTTTATTTAATACATCTACAA
This sequence comes from Condylura cristata, assembly GCF_000260355.1. Lineage (NCBI taxonomy): Eukaryota > Metazoa > Chordata > Mammalia > Eulipotyphla > Talpidae > Condylura > Condylura cristata. The sequence continues at coordinate 3,096,087 of NW_004567117.1, read as the reverse complement.
TTCTTTCTATGTAAGAAAATTGCTTTTAGTCAAGTTTTAGACTGTTTAAGAACTTCAATGACTAATTTGAGTCATGAGTTTCACTTTATAGTTCATTGTATAAGTGATGCCAAATTATTCCTGAGAAAGGCTGGGATTTTAATTAATGGCACATATTTTATAATTTATTCCTACAATATATACCTTGAGATTGAGGAAATGGGCAAACAGGATTCTGCCAAGTACAATGAAACACGGAATGTAAATGGTCATTTGAATTCTGAATTTGCAGTTCTCACTTGGGGCTTTTTTTTTTTTTTAAAGATTTATTTATTTATGCATATGGAACTGGGGTACAGGCCAGAAGTGCAGGGGTGTGAGAAGATTCACCAGAAACAGAGTGGGGAGCAGAACAGGCCGACTACTAAGTATACTGTTGAGGGGAGCAGTGGGCTGGTCAGGAGAGGTCTGCCACGCCATGTGGGTCACCTCCCAGGGTGGGGACTGAACTCATGCTGAAGTGGCTTAAGCTTCTTAGTGCAGTGCTTTAACCCACTGCGCCACCAGGGAGGGCCCCATCCTGGGTTCTTAAAAGGGCATTGCCTATCATACTGCTCTCTTAAAAGCCCCAAGTAAGAGAGCCCTCCCTGGTGGCACTGCAGGTTAAAGCACTGCACTAAGAAACTTAAGCCACTTCCGCATGAGTTTGATCCCCGCCTGCCCCGGAGGTGATCCGCATGGCGTGGCAGACCTCTCCTGACCTGCCCGCTGCTCCCCTCAGCAGTGTACTTCGTCAGCCTGCCTGTTCTGCTCCCCACTCTGTACCTGGTGAATCCTCTTACCCTCTGCATCTCTGGCCTGTATCCCAGCTCTGTATGAATAAATAAATAAATCTTAAAAAAAAAAAAAAACCAAAAAACCCAGAATGGGTTTTTACTCTCATACCCAGACCACAAGTATATTATACCGTGGGAGCTACTTACTGACAGTAAGTTTTTCATAGTGATCACAAACACATTGTATGCAATAAGCCAGTCCCAGTAGCGCAAGATGCTCCTAATGGGTTTCAACAGCAAATCACCCCCAAAGAGCAGGAAATAGAAGCAGGCCACCAAGTAGCCCATGCAGAAGATGCTGATTCTGGTTGTCCCAGTGATGAAGATGATGGTGAGGACGAACCAGAAGAGGTAGCTGAAGATGATCACTTTGGACATGTCTAAGTAAGATCTGGAAAACAAGAATGAATCAATATAAGACAACACAAAGAAAATTCTACCTTAACATGGGAAGAAGTGGTACTCGTTTCATTTTATGTGACAGCACTTTACAAGATATACTGTGAGGCCTGTGTTTATCTCTTATCTAACAATGATTGTAAGAAATCTTTACTTAACCAGGACTTAAGAGGCAAATTGTGAATGTCTATGTCTATCACCTCACTTAGATAGAACATCAATGTCTATGTTTACAATGTGCATGTTTATCACCTCTTTTGGGCCAAATTTCCCATAAAAAGCAACATTTTCTGTCTATGGTGGAGCACACAAAAGTTCTCTCTGTCTTCCTATTGGAGGAACAAAAAATTATGACAAAGAAAGCTGTAAGTTAAAGATGCCTGGGAGCCAGTAAGAATGAATTCTCTTCAAAGAGCTTGAAGTTAATAGATTGAAACAAAATGTAGATGTTACACAAATATTTTACTGGTGGTGAAAATCTCTCCTTGCAGATGAGATATGAGTCTGACAAAAAGCAGTTAGCGCCTCAGTGGGGATTTAGGCTTCTTCTTGAAACTCGGTTTCTGAGCTGCATCAAGTCCTTTTGACGCTATTTCTCCCCTCGGCCTTCCTGATGGAGGGAGAGATGGCTTGTTGAGGTCTTCATCATCTAGTCTGTAACAAACTACAGCTGCTGGGACTTTCCTACTCACTGACACCTATTAGTGGTATCAGTGTGCCATATCCAATTCTTACTTGCTTAATTAGAGTTTCTTTGTCTTGGAGTTCTTGGTCTTTTTCCTTCTCAGGTTTAAGAAGAAGCAATTTTGGGTCAGTTATTGGATTAATGAATCAATATTTTGTACAAACTGATAAGTAATTTCTTGATACATACCTGGGCAATCCAGCATTACTTGGGAATGAATTGGGTCTTAAAGGTACATTGTCAGGGGGGAAATGGTGAATCAGTAAAAATGCCTCATTTCTTTTTTTTTTTTTTTTCAAATCTAAAACATATCACACTTTTCAGAAGAGAACAAATAAAATTTCAGAGTTGCTTAGTTTCCTGGACTCATCACCGGTAAAATTAGTGACGCAGTCGAGCAGCAATATCAGAATGACCATAGGGCCTCAGGGTGTGTGTGTGTATGTGAGCATGTGTTATCTGAAGCTAGTGGAATTGGGTTGCTGATCTGTGTGTATGTGTATATGTGTGTGTGTGTGTATGTGTGTGTGAGAGAGACAGAGCAATGTGTTCTCTTCCTCAGTCCCCTTTCTTTCCTGCAATTGCTCATTCTACTCAAGAGACCCACTTTCCACTCAGCACATAATTTGCTTCTTGACTGGCTTCAGTTTCAGAAATCATAAGGCTGAGCTTGTGAGAATATCACAGAAAATATTAGTCAACATGGCTGATGAGGAACCTGAGGGCCCCCTGTCATGCTGTATCCAGGGTTCAGAGACCACTGAAGTGTTTTGTATCATGTTCCACTGCTTCACCATGCTGCTGAGTTATTGGGAGTTACAGAGCAGGGTGTGGGGAGGAGCTGAACCAGCACCCACCTGATAGTTACCAGTTTTGTGTGGACAATCAACTGTCAGATTCTCAGAAATGGTGAAAAAGACTTGTAAGGAAAGGTCTATTCTTTTGCTAAGTGAACCACACACACCAAATGAGCCGAGACACGGTACCACTGTCATTACCTGCAGTGAATGAAATCTGGCACAGGGTTATGTTGGCTGAAGGAAGCCGCATCAAGGTTCATGCAAATCTCCACGTTGTCCCCGGCCATGATCCGCACTGCAGCCTTGTTTTCATCCTCAAAAATCTGCCTTTGTAAGGAGGCACACAGAAGCAGCAAGAAGTCATCTGGCAAGACAGACATAAGCTCATTCAACTACTTACTCTTCCTTTTGGTTTATGTTATGTAAGATGGAGTTCCCACAGTGTACAAGTTGTTCCCCAACTCTTCCCAGAGTTGTATTTCCAAGGTTCCATACTCCAGTTCTTCCTGGGGTCCAATGTGGGAACCCAGTACCATCTTCCCCACTATGGGGGATGCTTGGGGACTGCTGACATTCCAGGGCCCAAGCTAGGGAGTCCTGGATTTTGTCTGCCCTTGAGTGAGTGCGGATGGGGTGCCAATGACTAGTCTTTCTGACTTAGGTGATTTATTTGCATTTATCTCTGACTAGAGTTTTTTTTTGTTGTTGTTGTTTCCTATTTTATATATTTTTAATAATATGTTTATTTTTATATCATTTTGTGCATTTTTCCATCTCAGTTGTAATCCCCTTGGGCTTCCCATCACCAAGTCACCTGTGTGCCATCACCATAGTCCAATGCATTTCCTTCCCTCCCACCGTTTTTGATCCCATTCCCCACTTCACCACCATAAATATCTCTGGTATATAGCTGTCCATTATTATTATTATTTTCTTGCCTGGTCCATTATATTCCTGCTATGAGTGAAACCACCTGGTGTTTTTCCTTTTCTTTCTGGCTTATTTCATTAAGCATGATATTTTCCAGCTCCATCCATGTTGCTACAAAAGGCATGTGTTTATTTTTTTTTGGTTGCTGAGTAATATTCCATTGTGTATATGTACCACATCTTTTTAATCAAGTCATCTACTTTTGGACATTTGCACTGTTTCCATGTTTTTTCCAATTGTAAATAAAGCAGCAATAAATATGGGGGTGCAAGTGTCTTTTTGAATCAGTGTTTTTGTGTCTTTTGGGTAGATACCTAGGAGTGGGATTGATGGGTCATATGGAAGCTCCATGTTTAGGAGTTTGAGGAATCTCCAAACAGTTTCCTATAGTGGTTGTACTAGTTTGCATTCCCACCAGCAGTGCAGGAGAGTTCTGACTGACTAGAGTATGTTTAATAGACTTTATATGTAGAGTCATTTTAGGTTCAGTGGAAAATTGAGCCAAAAGGATACAAAATCTCCACACTCTACGACTCCCACACATGTTCAGCTTCCCTATGATCAAAATACTACACTAGTGTGCTACATTTGTTATCATTAATGAAATTACATTAGCATGCAAATTCCACATCTACTTAAGTTTACTCTTGGTATTTGACATCTTGTGGGTTTGGCAAATGCATTACGACATATACCACCATTACAGCATCATACAATCATATGGTCATATAGTTTCACTGCTCTAAAATTACTCTGTATTCTATCCATCAGAGTTTGAAGAACTCATCTACCTTTACATTTGTAACCAAAGACTTCAGATCATACCACACAGCAATGACATGAAGAGGATGGGTGAATTACTGGGAGTAGGGGAGGAGATTGCTGGAGCTGTGTTTGTGGTTGGCTGCCCAGAACAGGTCCTCACACCAAGCTGGGTTTCTCTGCTTTGACATGAATGTGCTTCTGCATGAAGTCACTCTGGTTTTCCATGGCATCCAGCAAGCCCTATCGACTTAGGTGGGACAGCTCCAACTACTGGATCATCAGCCTGCTCCTGAGGGCAAAGGACCACTCTTCTGTTCAGGACCATCTGCAGTGAGGGTAGCATCTTCTTTGCTAACACAGTTGTGTCTTTGGTACACAGGGTTGATCTGCGGTAGTAGCCAGAAGCAACCTCCAAGATGCATGTATAGAGGTGTTTGCATGGTGGGGGGAGGGGGAGGGTGGGGACTGTGTGGATAGTGGGTATATGTATTGAAAGGAGAAATTATGGTAGCATTTCCAAATGTCTACTAATTTTGCAAATGTCATAGGGCAAGTAGAACCCCTTCATGATAAGTTATATGAATGCAATGAGACAAGCCTTTACATGATCCTAAAGTTCAATGGAAACAGCATAGGCACTAATACACATAGCAAAGACAGATAAGCAGATATAAAACCACACAGTGCTCTGTGGTCTCATGGCTGCAACACTTACAGACGAGAAACACGGGATTGGGTCGCACGATGAAGTCTGGGAAGTACAGCCACTTGATGATGTTGTCGTTGAAGTTGGCATTCTTGAATCTCCATGGATAGTCTGCAGCGTGGGAAGTGACAAAGCATAATATCAGCAAGCTTTTTTCCTGCCTTTTGCCCTGGTGCAGCCTGTAAGAGCTGCCTGTAAGAATAACACTCACCTTTGCAAGGGGCAGGAGGAATACCTATGCACACAAAGTACTGGAAGGTGAGGATGCATGCCAGGAAGCAGCAGTACTTGGGCCAAACCTCTGCGATGGCCTTTCTTCGGCGTCGATACAAGACAGCGATTAGCCAGCAGGCGTGGATCATGGCGTAGAAGTCCATCCGCTGACCAATTACATTAATGGACATGAGGAAACAGGTCTGTGTAAAGATGAAAAAGGCAACACATCAGATTTACAGGGAAGGGGAACAGAGTCACTGTCAGTCTAGTGGAGGCTGAAGAGCCCTACCTTCCTGGTGTGTTCTGTCCTGGAGACTTTTAGCATGAAGTCAGAAACATCATGCAAATTACATGCTAGGGAAAAAATGACTATATAACATTTATCAGAACCACTTCACACGGGGCTACAGCTATGAACTCTTCATTGAACATCACTGTTTCAAATCTTTTTTTATTAAGGGACAGGTAGTATAACATTATTTCAGGTCAAAACAATTCCCTCTGGTTAGAGGTTACACTAGCAGAATACACAACATAGGAAGGAGATTTGTAAAAAGTTTATTCTTATTAAGAAGTCAAATAAGATGAAAAATGACATCGATCATGAAAAATGACGTCCTGCATCGTAATGGAAACAGGCAATGAAGCTTTAGCTGGCCAAGAGAAGCCTTTGGAATTTTCATGGAAAATAGAAAGAAAACCTATCACAATGAAACTTACCTCCAGACCAAACTTGTAGAAGAAGTAATTGATGAAGTATTTGGCACAATTAAGAATTCCATCATCTAGATGGAGTCTTGTAATGTCATGAAAGATGGTTTTTGACACAGGGGCTGTGAGGCTGTTTCGCCCTCTATAGTACTCTTGATGGCGGTAAATCGTGACCTCAAAGGCCAGAATGGCCAGCATCAAGAGATTGTTCTACAAAGGAAAGGAGAAAATATATAAAACAATGTGTGAAGCCAACTGCTTTATGAGGTGGATGACTATTATAAATCATCTTATTTCATTCTTGATGTCTCAAAGGGCAACACTTTGTAAAATTCCCACTTCTTTAAAATAGTCTTGAGTTCAACATTCTTTCCCCCTGTTTTATGGTAGAATAATGGTGTTATCTCCATTATGCAAATGAGGCTGATTTCTAAGCTAACTCTCTAGAGGAAAGACCTGGGAAGCCACTCCTGTTTCTGAAAAGACACACAGCCCAGACCAGCCACCGATAGTATTGGAGGGTATCCAATCTTATTCGCAACTTGAAGCCCCAAACACTTCTGTGCCCTAGAACATTCTGGGGAACAGACTCAGCTGGAGAAATGGGATATGAGTTAGAGGGGAAATTTTTGAACACTTCTGAAATCCAATTGGAGAGAGCAGTAGATGGAGAAGCATGATAATTACAATAAAAAACTGATAATAAGATAGTTAACATTTATGGGACTATATGTGCCAGACACTATTCTAGTGATGCTTTTCAAATATCACTTTATTTTATCTATATAGTAGCTCCTGTCATTTGCAGCACTGTATCTGTCACATTAGCCAAAGAAAAATGGTACAGTACTTTAAAGTGGTATATTTAAAAATTATAGGCATTGAGTACAAGTGCTTTATTTTAAAGTGTATTATATCATGTATTATTAAGACTACTTATACCATCCACTAAAGTAAAATGTGAGGAATTTGAATTATATTGCTTTCATTATCTTTGTTACAACTATATGCAACCAAGTTTCTTTTTTCAGTGCCATGCTTTTTATACGGTTACCTCTAAGTGGAATACATGCTGTTAATTAAGATTTATAGAGAAACAGATTTTAGACTATAAAACTTTCTTATAATTTCATATTTACTTCTTAGACATAATGACTACTATTTTATATATTTAAGATTTATTGTAATCTAAAAGAGAACATACTATGCATGTATTTTGAAATTTGCTTTTTTTGAAACTTCACAATATATTTTGGACATCTTTAATGTCTGACTTCAGTCTCAGGTTTTTTAATGGTTCTAGATTCTATTCAACTTTGTCATACTTTATTCAACTCATCCCCAACTACTTTAAGTTATTCTCAGTCTAACACAACACTGATTTTAATATTTAGTCATTTGTTTTTGTAGGTGACCCCAAACACCATGTAGAAGATGAGGTGAATATGACAAGTGGTATAGGCTTCTCAAGTGTAAGAATCCAGACACCAGAAGCAGAGACACAAGCGAGGCACAATGAAGGCCTTACCCTCAGGTAGACTAGCAGAGGGGATGACTTCCTCAGGCCGACCCACTCCGCTGGATCAATAGGAGCACTGTAGAGTAGAGACTTGTTCAACTGTTGGAGGGGTATACTCGTTTGATTTTCATTTGGCTGAAAAGAAAAGGGAGTAAAGATGGAGTTACAGATCAGGAGGTTCATATTACTCCTGCAGCTTGAAGCAGAGGGCTTAAGGGGGAAGGGAAAGAGCGATCAAAAGAGCGATCAATTTCACGGGGGACATCAGTGCCAGAAGAGATGTGGGCTGAGACTAGCTCTCACCACACTGGCTGAGGCTATTTCCTTCCTGGCTGAGAGAATTAAAGGCCAGACAGGACCGGACAGATGTGCCTAAGATGTAGGACCCCAGATCTGCTTCCCTTCCCTTCAGGCCAGTCAAGAAGTTTCCCCCCTCTTAGAGGCTCACCAAGCGACATTTAACAGAAAAGTTCTCAGGCTTAATGGTTTGCAGCTGGTACAACATTTTGCAGACGATGATCACACAAGTCCAGACAGTGCAGACACTGGAAGCCAGACGGCGTAGCTTGGCATATGGCAAAGCGAAAGCCCAAGAAATCAAAAATACATAGTTGAACAGGGACACCTGAAAACAAGATAAAAATGGGGACAAACGTTTTTAACATGGCACCACATCCATAACACATGACAACTTGATTGATTCAGATCAATTTGGGTCAGGAAAAGTTGATTGTGACTTGCACATGTGAGGCATTGCCCTGGGGAGGTGGGCACTCAGGTGTATGTCTTAGATGGCAGATGTCAATAAACATGCCCTGCAACAAACTGCAGATGTGAACAGGCTTCTCCAAGAAGTCTGAGGGGTCCTTGGCTCATTCTAGGGCTTTGGGAAAAGTTTCCTGGACGAGATGATACTGGAATTGAGCCCTGAAGAGGCACAAAGTTAGCCAAAATGAGATAAGCAATGAGTAGAGGTAGAGGACGTGCTAAGTCCAAGGGATGTCCAAAGGCAAAAAGGTGAAGTAGCAGGTGAAGAGCAAGCACACAGACAACTAACACACCTGGAGTTAAAAACTGAGCTGTAGCAGGAAGTCAGAATAGCGGTGCACATCTGGGAGCCACAGTTTTTGCATATTTATTTTCTAACGTGTAATTTACCATTCAACCAAACAGTGACTACCAGAGGAGACGTTGAGGTGGGTGGGAGGAAAGGGTAGAGGTCATTTTGATAGTGGTGAATAGCAGTAGGATTTTGGGGGCGCATGCAGGGCGGTACATACGTTTACTGAGTTACAGGATTATACTCATGAAATTTGTGCAGTTTTGTAAACCAGTGGGAGCTACATGTTGAAGGAACCTTTTGAAACACAGGAAACTCTTATTGAAAAGTGTCCCCAAGGGGCTCTAGACTGGGAATCTCTTTTTAAATTTATTTAATGACTAAAATTATTGTCATTGTTAATAATGAAGTACCATAGTTTTCCAACCTTGTTAGCTTGGACGGTATAGGGCTTCTCCTTTCAGGTACATGCCCCAGAGGTCTGCCACCAGGAAAGCACCCCAGTCCATCACGACAGTCCAATATGCTCCCCCTTCCTGGACCCCATACTTGCCCCTACTCCTACCTTCCTGAGTGCTTCAGATCAACTTTATTATTAATTAATTTTTTCTTAGCCGTCGTAGTCTGATACTTCTCTCCCACCACATCATGCGTGAACATGCGTGAACCATCACCATATTTCCTTGTGTTCACCCTCCCCTTGATTTGAACTCCCACCCCTTCCTTTGCTGTGTATCTCAGTTTTATGGTCAGCTTGCTAGTTTTGACTTTTTCATGACCTGTGGTTTGGTTTTTCTATATTCCACACATAAGTGAGACCATCTGGTATTTATCTTTTTCCTCCTGACTATTTTCGTCTAGCATCATCTCCCCCAGCTCCGTCCATGTTGTTGCAAATGGCATACCTTTGTCTTTTTTGATCATTGAGTCTTTTTAATCCATTTGTCTATTTTTGGGTATTTGGTTTGTTTCCACATCTAGGCTATTTGTAAATAGTGCTGCAATACACATAGGAGTATAGGTTTCTTTCAAGTTAGAGCCCCTTGGGTAGATTCCTAGGGGTGGAATCGCTGGATTACATAACAGATCCATTTTTAGTGTTCTGAGGCACGTCCACACGGTTTTCCATATTGGTGTCTCAGGTTAATTTTTAGGACAGTTTGCATTGTATTTGGATAAATCCTAACTGAAGAATGGAGAATGTATCTATGGCAGTAGGCCGGAGGGCAGAGACTAGCTCTCAGCACCCTGCAGCAGCCTGGGAGAACAGTAACAAGGATTCAGACTAGGACGGGGGGCAGAGATAGGGAAGAATCATGGATTTGAGATGGGAAGTAAAATTAGAAGGGTCTGATGACAGATTGATTTGGAGTTAGCAGAGAATAAATTGTCCCAGGTTTCTGGTGTGGGAGTCAGAATTGTCAGAGGATAATAGTATCAGTTTTGAGACAGGAAATGCTAAGGGTGAGGGGGAGGATTGAAGAGGAGGGCAGGTGTAAAGAGGGAAAGACAATGATTTCAACTTGGTTTTAGGCTGTTTGAGAGTGTACCAATCAGTTCTACATAGTTAATAGTTCATTGAATCGTATGAAAGTATCACTATCTTATTTGGTCATAAAATATTAATTTATTCTGAATATTGTTGAAATATTTAAATGTTATTGATGAACATGTACTAAGCACCATTCACTACAAGAATGCCATTTGGCTTACACAGTTGACATAAGAAATGTGGAGATTCCAGGGAAGTGTTCAAATCTGCTATTTGCTACTTGCTACTTTTCATTTAACAATATGGTAAGAATTAGTGTTTTCTAAGAATTAAATGTTGAAATAGGCCAGTTGAAATGCAGGGCCTGCTTGGTGGTTTGAAGGTTAAGTCTCAGTGTTATCACCACTTTGGCCTGAGTTTCATCCCCAGCCAGGTTGCTGACCCACAGGGCACAGCAGACATCTCCTGTCTCACCCGCTGATTCTGCCTGCTCTGCTCCCCACTCTGTCTCTGGTGAATCCTCTCACCCTGTGCACCTCCACCCCAGGGTTTCTATGCAAAATAAATTAAAACATTAACATAAAGAACTTCCTCACAGAATTAATTGAGGATGAAAGAAATATTGTCTGTGGCAGTGCCTTCTAAACTATGAACACATAATAAGGGTTATATTTTAACAAAATATTTTAATTAGAAAAGTAACATCTCTTCTTACATCATTGGCAAGTGTCTTGCCATTGGATTTTAAGGAACAAATCCTATTATAGTACTATGATATGTTTATTTCTTCTAGTATGCATTAACGACATTGAGTAAACATGCATTAACGACATTGAGTAAACAATGAGTTTACTTATATCTTTTAATTTATTGAGTGGTAGAGAAAGAGAAGGTAAGGTGATGATATCTTTATTAAGTTCTAACTGGGTTCTTGGAAAATAACCCATGTGAAGTTTTGCTCTTAGGAAATAATAGGGTATTGTGCAAGAGAGAAATCCTCAATAGCTTCAGGCAATATAATCAGGGAAGAAAGAACCCAGTCTGGATTAACCTACTTGCATGGCTAACAGATCACTTAACTCAGATGTAGGGAAGACTGTCCAGAGCACTGTAGTTCTAAATTAATTCCTGTGTGCAATCGGTGGTAGTCAGTCAGAACAATTGTACCTTGCAGGCCTTACAGGCAAGGTAGAGGGTGGGGAAAGACATACATGAGTTACATAAATAAATTGTTCAACATGAAAGAAATGTGACCGTAGTCCATTGACAGGATTATCAAATCCATCAAGCACTAGGACATGTAGGATTGGAAATGATGAAGAGGTCCCAGGCTAGATCCTGAGAGACTTCTATCATGTGAGTGTGAGTATGCAACAGTGCTGTGGAAAGTTTTCAGGTAGAAGATTAAGGTGCTCGTTTATACACTTTGGAAAGGTTATTGTGATTCCATGATGGAATACAGGACTAGAGCAGAGTTGGGAATTTGTTGGTGTCTTATAAAAAGGAATTGATGTGGAAGCTGTGAGTTCAGTTTCAGAGATATTTAGTTGAAGGTAACTTAGGGATATAGAAGCATGGGGGTCATGTCCAGCTATCCCCTAGAAATAGAAGTCAGCAGTACAAAGAGAGCTGAAGATTGAAAATTTGCTGCATGTGGATGGTCACTGAAACTCAGGAACTCCTGATATCACCCATAGGAGTCTAGAATCAGAGAAGGTGTAAGGCAGCTTATACCTGCCTGTATAAGCTCAGGTAACGTTAGGAGAGGAGTGAAGCTCATGTGAAGAGGAGGAACCCATGGTGAAACAGAAAGGACTGGCCAGAGTCATGTGAGGGGACAAGAAAATGTGTGGATATGGAAAGTAAAAGAGGGGAGAGTTTCATGAAGAAGTAGGAAAAGGTCATCCATATCTGCTGTCACTGAAAATCAAATAAAATAAGCACTGAAAAGTCTCTGCATTGAATATATGCTTGGTATTTATTATTCTGTCAAATAGGAATTCGGGCTCAGAGACGTGTGACATTTCATTCAGTGCAAACACATCTGATGATGGTCTCAATTCCCTGATGATAGCAATCTTGTGGAAGGAATGTTAAAATGGAAAAGTACAAATACAAGACATTGGATTCCAATATCTTGTGAATAACAATTTCTAGCAAATAACTAGAAACATTTACTATTAAGGAATCTGGACAAGCAATTTTATGCCCAATGCCTTCCTAACAGTTTTATATACAAATTGACGTTTTATCTTAATGTAAAGTTGCAAGACATAAGGCCCTCACTTGAAAATGTTTTCTAAGAATTGTGTATGGCTAGTCCATGCCTGGCCTCCCTCCCTCATACTTGAACTTCAATGATCACCTCTATGATGTAACCCCCTGTGCACCCAAAGTTTCTTGAGGATACCTCTAACTCAGAAGGTAATGTGACTTTTGCTTATTTTGTCATTGAATCAATACTTGTTTACATCATTATTTGTGTAGTAGAGGTATAAGACCTCTCCTTTCTAATGTTGTTATTGATGGGAAGTATGGATATTTCTCAAAATATTATAGGATGGATCTACCACATGACCTAGCAATTCCACATTTAGCTATCTACTCAAAGAATATAAAAACCACTGTCTCGAAAGGAAACATGGTCTCTCCCATGTTCATTGCAGTGTTGTTCATTTCATCTCTTTATAATAGCCAAGCTATAGAAAAAACCTAAAGGCACCAATATAGAGGCATGGGTCAGGAAGATGTGGCATGTGTATACGATGGAATACTACTCAGCAATCAAAAAGACAAATCCTTGTCATTTCTGGCAATATGAATGGAATTGGAGCCAATTAAACAAACTAAGTTATACAAAAGACAAATATTGGATGGTATTACTTTTCTGTGAAATACAGAGACACCAAACAGTTATCAGGGAAAGTCAAGCTAAAAACAAACTTTACAATGGTGATTCTATATAGAACTGTGTCTACCAGAGTGGGAGGGGAGGGAGGGTGGGAAGACTGAGAACAAATGAGGGTGGGAACACAAAGCATGAGGAGGGTGACTTTTGCTTTTATTTTTCAGCACTAACACCAGGCTGAGCTGTGGCAAGAAGTATGTCTTACATTTTGGCACCTTTTGCGCCAGCATCTAGCTCAGGATAAATATTTAATGTATTGGAATTCAATGTAAGCAAATAATAAAAACTAAATAAATGCTTAGTGAGACTGAAAGTAATAACAATAATGAAATACCAATCTAGGGAAAATCTCAAGGCTGTAAAGTCCTTGTATTTAAGTCCTTCCATCAGGCCCTTACTAGTGGCCAGGTCTTCTTAGAGGAGCGGAGGAACAAATAACTCAGGGAATAAACAACTCCATCTCACAGAGTTCTCTAGGAGACTTTAAAATGAGAAACATGTTTGTGTGTAAAAAAGGAACAGAGAATGTTACATTTTTAAATCTAGTACCATTCAAAGAGTAAGAGATGTTAGTATGCCAGAATGGTTTCTTGTATAAATTCTTTCCCACTGGCCTCTTCCTCTTCAGGAACCCAGGAAGGGAAGTTTGGAAAAGTTTAGTATTTGTGGGAGAAAAAAAAAAAAAAAACCTTGCAGATAATCTGGGGTCAGGATGGCTTAACTTCAAAGCATGTGGTATATCTCTTGAAGATTTAACTGAGAATGTTAACTTTGTTCTTATTTTTCCATTAACTGAGCATCAACTTTTGACAAAGGACATTTTATTCTGTATTAATCAAAATTAACAAGCTGTGAATAAGACACATAGATGTATGTGCTGATGGGCTTCTCTTGCTGCAGAAACCCCTGCAAGTATAAATCAGCACTTCAAAGGTATAGTTTCTTTTGAGAAAGGAAGCAGCAGCTAAAAAAAGGAGTTGCTTCTCCTTGAAAAGAGATCAGAGTTTGATTCTTTTCTACAGTTCGACATTTTTTTTTAAAGATTTATTTATTTATTCATATAGAACTGGGGTACAGGCCAGAGACGCGGAGGGTGAGAGGATTCACCAGAGACGGAGCGGGGAGCAGAACAGGCAGATCAACGAAGTACACTGCTGAGGGGAGAAGCGGGTGGGCCAGGAGAGGTCTGCCACGACATGTGGATCTCCTCCGGGGCAGGCGGGAATCGAACTCATGCGGAAGTGGCTTCAGCTTCTCGGTGCAGTGCTTTAACCCGCTGCGCCACCAGGGAGGGCCCAGTTCGGCATTTTTAATGAATAAAGTGAAGTTTTGCTTATTACTTCAATTAACTTTCCATTATCTAGGAATGATTATATCTTTTGCAATCAGGGAAATGGAGAACATTTCGCCATAGAATACATTTGAAAGGGAGTAGTAGAGAGCTGAAATAAAGCTATTTTTGTGATCACACCTCATATGTTCTGATTGTTCAATTCTGCAGTGGCATCAGTAAGAATCAGAATGGTCCATATTAGAAAAAAACAAACAAAAAAAAGAAACAGCAAATGTTGGTGAGGGTGTGGAGAAAATGTACATTTACACACTGTTAGTGGGAATGTGGACTGGTCCAGTGCTGATGGAAAACAGTGTGGAGGTCCCTCGAAATATTAAAAATAGATCTATTCCTATGAGCCAGCAATTCTATATCTAAGTATCTACCTAAAAGATGAAAAATACTAATGCAAAGGTATAATGCCCTCGTATGTTCATTGCAGCACTATTTATCATAGTCAATCTATGGACACAGTTTTTGGGCCCCCAAATAGATGAGTGGGTCAAGAGGATATGGTACATATATTCACAGTGGAGTGCCACTCAGCTATGAGAGAAAATAAACTCTTGCCATTTGTTAAAATGAGGATGGAACTAGAGGGGGTTATGAAATAAGTTGGATAGAGAAAGGCAAATGGCGGGTGATTTTACTCTTATGTGGAAAATAGAAAAATAAAACAAAGGAAGAGAGAAAAATAATACAAAAACCAATAATAAATCAACCCTTGAGGATTGAGTATCAGGGTTACCATGGCTATGAACTGAATTTGATCCTCGGCCAAGGAGCTGACCCTTGTGGCACAGCAGACCTCTCCTATCTTGCCTGCTTCTCCCCTCAGCAGTGTATTTCAGTAGATTCACCATGTCTGCTCCCTCTCTGTCTCTGGTGAATCCTCTTACCCCCTTACCTCTGGCTTACAACCCAGTTTTTCCATGTTAAAAAAAGAAAAGAAAAATAAACAAAGCCAACCCTCAAAATATTACTACAGATATGAGACTGCTAAAAGGTTGGAACAAAGGGGTGGGGGACCCAATGGACTAGGGTAAAGAGATAGGGGTGTTTTGATAGTGGGGGTAGTGTGGTGACATACCTCTGAGGATGAATAAACCTATTTACCTAAATCATATATAGTACTATAAGGCAAGGTCACTCCATAAAGGAAAACAAAAATGAAAAGAAAAATGAATGAATGAAGTGAAATCAAGACAGGAGTCCAGATCAAGGAAACCTGAGAAGGATAGGGAGGGTCACAAAGACTCAGCTTTGATTATCCATTACCTTCCAGAATATGCTATAATTTCTCATTCACTTATCTGTCTCCATAATTAGAATATAAGGCTTTTCTTGGAAGAACTACACTCCCTAAACTTCGGTTACTATATATAATTGGTGAGAAACAACTAAGTAAATCAATAAAATGTTTCTTTCATTTACTGAAAAATAAATTCCCATGTGGATGGAATGATATAAAGTTAAACTCAGGCTGTGCAAGTGGAGGTTAAACTATCCTCCAGAATAGGATTCTGGCAAAAACTAGGAACAGAAAGACCAGAATTTTCTCTGATTCATAAGTCTCTGATGTGCTTTAAAGTTACAGTTGAGAGAGACAGAATTACTAATGAAAATCCTGGAAATTTCTACAATGTGTAGATCACAGAGAAGGCTATGGGCATATGGCATTCATTATAAGCTGTTCTTCTGATGGTGTAGCCAGTTAACTTTTAATTATTGTGTAGACTTGGTGACTTAGTTATCTTTGACTACAACTCTCAGAGGGAGAATGATTTCTGTGGTATTCCTAGTTGGCAATAGTCACTTCTGGATTCCAGACTGTTTGCATGAAATGGGTGACTGCTCCAGTTTAGAATGGAGAGCTCAAGTTAAGGTTCATCCCTTAGTTAACTTCTGAAATATTGTAGATTTGTAATGTTGTAGATGTAGTGCTGTATTATTATTATTATTTAACTTTATAAAAATTATAAGAAGTATTACCCAAGTTAGTTTTTAGAGGGGAAAGACTATTTGACTTGTTACCAATACAAAAACAGTCCAGTGACCTTAGAAGTGTGTGATAATTATTTGTTGAATAAATTGAAAGAACGCTACTTTTTCTACAGTTATTTTTTTCACATCAAATAATTGTTGGTTGAATTATGACTCTCCCTTTTATCAATAAGAAAATAAAATCATAATTAAAATATTGAAGATAATGTCTTATCTCAAGAAACTCAATAGTAAACAAGGAGAGCCCTACTAAAGATTTTATTAAATTATGGAACTTGAGTTTATTCTGTGGTAACATAATATAAGAAGTTATAGTTTTGCTTAAAGAGAACTCAAGAGATAGTCTCATATATGGAGGAGAAAAGCAGTGTTCTTATACACTGAAAAGACCAGATGATATAAATGGCCTTGGAACTGTGACCAGGCCAGTGAGGAGCTGAGCCAGGAAGAACCTCCTCTCTTGCTCTCTCTCGGTCCTCAGGACAACTGTCCTTTGACTTTCTGCATGCCAGTGTCTATGCCTATCTTAGAGACTTCCTGTTCTAATGTGATAGCAATTACAGTTTTAAAAAGTCATGGATAGCTGAAATAGGAAAATGATGACCTACTATGATTCTATTTTTTTTTTTTTCTGATGATCCAACAGACGTTTACTTGCCTCTTTCATGGAAACCCAGATAATGTATGATGAAACGATTTTGATGATGTGTAACTCTAAAATCCACCACATGAACACCTGCAGATTGTGAAAATACTCCAGGAATTTTAAGAAGAGCACAGTGAGGCGGTCAATCACCAGGTGCCATTTGTTCCTTAAATCTGTAAAATAGTAAATTCACCCAACAGAATAAATAGCATTTCTTGTGACTTTCAGATTGGAACAAGTAGCTGCAAAATAATGTCAGTGGGTAAATTATAAATATACTGAAATCTGGAGGAAGGATGGTCTAGGAATCCAGGTCCATGACTGAGACATCATATACTGGGACTCTGAGTTCAAAGTTTCTTTTCTCTATGTTTTAATTGAAAGTGGCATATAGCCAAATTTTGTTCTCATTGAAGTTTGAGCTATGTAGTTCCCTAATTTCCTGAGAGTAGTACTAAGTAACCTGAGCTCCCTATAAATGACAATTTTCTTACCCAACAATGTTTTCAAAGCACCTGCCTTCCAGGAATGGATAAAACTAGCGTCTGGCTGGGAGGAACAAGCTGAGCAGTGTGTGGCCTCTGACAGGAAGAGACTGTGCCTCCTGCTCACTGCTGAGAATGAGCACCAGCCTCAGAGATTGGCTCAATTTGCAGTGGTATAATCAAAGACCTGCTATTTTTTTAAAATCAAATTAGTCATTTTTAAAATTTTGCCTTAAACTAAGGGGTAATATTTATGGACTTGGTTCATGTTTCTATCTAGAAGGATCTTGCTGTTATATCTGGATGAAAGTCAGGAAGGACTGTTTCGTGGGATTCCCACATCAGCCAATGAGCCCAGCAGATAAGACATCAGTGTCTCTTTGAATAGCTCCTTTCCTTGGCTTAGGTGTTTGTAACAGGGTAATCCTTGGTTCTGGAAGCTTAACTAGGGTCTTAGTCATTGTAAAAAACATTTGTTTACAGAGAAAATCAAGTTCACATGAATATTTGGGCCATTACTGAGAAAATTTAGAGTCAGAGGAGGCAGGTAACTGAGGGAGTAGGAGAACAAGGCATAGTGACTTTGTGAGACACTATTGGTAAAACTCGAACCCGTCTTAAAGCAGTTTAACAAAATCTTAACCTTGAGTGTCTAGTGTCTTAGCACATGGCTCTTCCCTCACACTGAGGACTAAATGTGATTTGGATACGGAGAGGGCATTTCCGAGCCTTCCCCAAAGACTTCGGAACTGAGTGGGTCGAAGGGTGGGCTTGGGGGAAGCTTGTTTATGTGAGGGATCATCCACCTCAAGCTGACTTTTACTCTCGACACAGTCCCAGTAGACACAGAGGCAACATCCTACTACCCCAGCCCCATGACATGGCTCTGCTCTCTGCTTCCTGTAAGACATTCTGGGACCTAATTCAGCATGCTCCACCTTACGCGCTGTCAGATAACACACTGCAATCACTCAGGTCCTCTAGCTCTCATCTTGCCTTATTCAAAATATTTCAAGTATTAGAAAGAAAATGAGATGACGAATAACTAGGAGGAATCCTAAAATAACCATGACAGCACTACCATCTCTAGGAGCGGACTAGAGATGTGATGATTAGCTGACTTGTGTCCTCCTCCTGTTCCCATGTCCTGGAGTGTTAGGACAGAGCTAGAAATACAGTCTTAGTGATCAGTTTCCTGGGAAAGTCTCAGAATGGGCTCCTCAAGGATGTGCTTGGATAGGCCATCTTGAACCCGTTCAGAAACACTCCACAGCCTCCTGTTTCTGCCTCTGAGACAAGGAGTCTACTCAGGCAGGGTGAGCAGTCCCTTTGGTTCTGGCTGAGATTACAACTGGTAGAATAATAGCTGACCACCAGCCACCTGCCCTCTTCTAAGTCACAATTAAAATGAAATTAGTACATCAGAAATATTCTAACTCTAGCAAGCAAAAAATCCACACTCCTAATGGGGTCAAATATATATTGAGTTTTGTTCATTCAGTCAACCAGCATTTTCTGAGCAGCAATTGGTATGGTCAGATTACCTGATGGTTCTTCCTGCTCTATCTCCTCTGCATCCTCATCATCATCATCTTCCTCCCCTTCCTCCTCCTCCTCTTCCTCCTCCTCCTTTTCCTCCTCCTCCTCACTGTCTTTCTCAAGCTCATCCTTCTCAGTTTTATAGGAGCACCCCTCGGGTTTCTCCTCCGCAGGCAACGCCAGCCTTCTCATCTCCAGCTTCTCCAGGCTGCTGTTCAGGTTGATCATGGTGAGGTCTGGGAGGCTTCCTTCAGGGTGGGCCAGTCTGTTGGCAGAAAACAGCTGAGTCACAAGAGGAAAGGCTGTCAGGAGACATCAAGTGGGGCAAGTAAAAGGAGGATAAATAGAAATGGAAATTGGTGCATGTGCACAGGCCTTGCAATGTGGGGATGTTAGTGTCTGGTCACTTTAAAAAAAATTCTTTCTAGAAACAAATTGTAAACTCAGGTTTTGTTAGCTTTTTGGATACAGTTCTAATGATTAGTTGGTAATGAGAGCTATTGACACCTAAACTTGACATTTTTCCCAGAGGAGAAAATGGTCAGAGTTTAGGATGTAGAAGCATGAAACGGCATCATGTAGAGCAAACATTTCATGGCTTCACAGGGGGACTTACTCATTTTGGTGGATTGGTAATTTTTTCTTGATGCTGCTCAAAGTAATTGAAATAGAAAGGAAAAAAAGGAGATGAGAACAGAAGAATTATAAGGAATGTCAGAGATCACACATCATGCTACATAGCATCCATTATTGCATTCCTGTATGCAGGCTGCAGTGAGTCCTAATGGCAAATGCATTCCAGGAGGGCATTAACAGCGAGCTTTTGCTAGGAACCTATGCTTGCCAACTTGACTGTAGAGTGGACAGGACTGAGGGTTTTCAGGGAGAGAATATAATGATGGCTGAGGCAAATCATGTCATGCTTTTTGGTAACGCAGCAAACCATCCCACAAGAACCAAGTTATTCACATTTTAAATCGCTTTTAAAATTTTTTATAAGTAACGTGTAATTCCAGTCAACCTTCGCGTAGACTTACTCCGTTTTGCCATCAACTAAAGCATATACAGTGGAAGAGAAGTGCTCTCAGGAGAATTCCTGGGGCCTTGGGTTAACCCACTGTGCTGTGGTTGTGATTGCGAGGTGATGGCTACAGACAAGCTAGGGGCACAGACGCAGCTCCGCTGAACCTGAACAGCACAGGGACACCACCGCTTATTTCATGGTGGAAAATCACGAGTATGATCTTTCTCCTTCATGTAAAAATGTCTCTACTGCATTTGAATGAATATCTGAAGGAAACTTCATGGCATATAAAATGGCCTTAGGAAAAGATCTACTGGAAAAGTGATATTCCCTTTTGTGATAATTTATCAAAACATTCCTGCCTGAAGGTGACAGGAAGGACAATCAATAATACTGTTCTATCTATGTGACTGTGGGCTCAGAAGAGACTATTTAACCTTTCTGGAATTTATTTTATTTTCTATAAATTCAGGAAGTTTGGCTAGATAAATTCTAAGCTACCTTTAATTCTTAGTTTTATATGTGAATCGCACCTGGGTTGGTGGACAACCATAGTGACCTATCTACATTTCCTTGAACTTTTAGAAGGTTATCGCTCCAAAATATTATCTTTTAACAGGGTGTCTGTACACGACAGAGTGCAGAAATGAGTTAATTTAATAATTAAAGAACATTCTGGGATGGGCAATGTCAATGGCAGAACTCATGCAGACACACTACTTTCTTACTTTATAAACAAGCCAATTTACCCTTCTGCTTGGGGAATGTTTACCACTCTGGTAACTACAGTGCCATATCTTCTATACAGTGCTGCACAGCAAAACTCAGGGTATGTTTGCTACCCCAGCTTTGTCAGGACATTACATATTAAATAGCATTGAATGGAAAAGCAAACAGCTATAACCCAATTGTCAATATTTCTATGTTCTTGTCTACATTACCATTTTCCAGGTAAGAAGATAACTTTAATAATGACAAGGGATTTGGTAGTTGTTAGTGTGGAAAATGACCATCTCATTGCATTTCAAATATCTGCATCGGCACTGCCATGACTTGTTATTGATAAGGAAACTCTAATAGCTAGTGTTATTTAGGGAGTGAAATGCACTGATGAAGCGATCTTTGCATAATAGAAAGTCCACAAGCAATGGGGGTCAAGCTGTCTTTGCATAATAGAAAGTCCACAAGCAATGAGGGTCCCATAATACCAGACCACAGGCTGGCCTTACAGAGGAGTTACTGAATGATGGGTCAAAGGAAAACACTAGAGTAAACCCTTTGGAAGAATATCCAGAGGAAACTTGTGATAGTCTAGAAGAGATCTTGGGTGACATGGAGCTGGTGAGAAAAGAGAAGCAAATTTCTGGTTCTGATGCTGCTCTTTTGTCCCTGACCTAATCCATAGGAGAAAACCAAGTGCCTAAGACCAGTGCCTCTGGAGCAGTTAACCTCACAAGCTTATCACAGAGGCCAGACAAACATCTGGGAGTTTGTTAATTGAGACATTTCAGTGAGTTGTGCCTTTCATTATATAGTCAGGAAAATCTGTGTATAATAAATAAAATGCATATAGATAAAAATGTTTTATATGCATGACTGGCAAATATTATTAAAAGGAGAGATCAGTATGAATTCTTTTACTTTTCCATGTTTATCACAGCACTTTTTTTTTTTGGAAACAGCACGCACAAATTATGTTAAAAGCACTGAGTTTGGAATCAGAAAAACTTGAAAAACTTGGGTTTAAGCCTCAGGTAGACAAACTAGCTAGGTGACTTGGCAAAACTCCTTACCCTAGTTCAGCTGATCTGTAAAATGGAATGGCATTGCCTACTGGGAAATTCAAGACCATTTCTATTAAGTGCTTAGCACAGTGCTTATTACACAGGAGTATTTAAAGGTAAGGAATCACTTGCTAATGGTAGATTTTTATTTCCTGAAATTTGAAAATCTATATTATAAATTCATGTAACAAAGACATAGAGTTAGAAACATGCCTTTAAAAGGAACTCTATCAAGCCAGTGTTAAGGCAGTTACTCAACTTGAACGGTAATTTTGTCATCAGGCATAGCCAGAACTTGTGTATTAAAATGATCATCCAAGAGAAAGAGCAAAGAATTTTTCCTCTGGAATCTGTCTCCAGTCTGCAAATCATGTCCCCGACTGCATTCCACAGGGCACGGGACTCCTGCAGAGGTGGGGCTGTCTGTGCACTGCAGAATTCACAGGCAGTTACTTGAGGGACAGCTGCATCATTCTCCATGACCATATTCTCCATGTAAATCTGTGCAACTTAATTTAACTTTTTGCTCTAGAAACATTAAAGAAGGGATCCTGATTTTTTTTTTCAAAAAATACAATTAAAAACCATATTCTAGTAAAAACATTCCCTGAAACCTATATTACTCGTATGATCACATGTAAGCTAGTCAATCCTTATCAGGGGTTTTAATTGGAACTCATGAATGTGGTGATGACCACCATATCACCATATCTAAGACTACATTTTACGCACCACTTTCTATTAAAGAAAATGGAAATTCTGCCATTATAAATTTACCTTAGTCTAAGTTTCTTTATTTAAAAATTGGAAAAGGTGGTGTTCAATTGCACTAACCCATTCATTAGACTGTTCAGAAAAAGGAGATGTCTTCCAAATTTGTGATGTGTAGAAGTAACATTTAAATATTGTATATAGAATATTTACACTCTTTAAGATTATTTCCTAAAATTCATAAGCATTTTTAGAAGATTGTATTCACATATTAGTATTTATCAATTTAACATCACATCTTGAATATGTGTAAGCAATTATTCCAAAAAAAATTACCAGGCAGGATTAGGTATATTGGGTATATTGGCTAATGTGTGTGTGTGTACACACATACATGAAATAACCACTATTCCTGCTAAAATATTGTGATTCATACTGCTCCTCAGTTTGGCTGGAATTCCCCAAAATCATTCATATCTTGAAAATTTTATCAATTATCCACTATCTTCAATATTTACCTCTACCTACTACCTTGTTAGCAGATAATGTCTAAATTTTAGTCCATCCAAAAGCTGACTGTAGATAGGCCCACACTTTCACCCAGAACTCACATATTTAAACAATTAAAAAAATATATGAACTGCAAGAAAAGTATTGAATGCAAGTAAATAAATTATGGGAGAAAGAAAGTTCGTTCACTTTGTTCAAGTACTCATCCTGTGATTCTCCTAAAGAGTACACTCCATCAATGTTGGACTCAACACGCCACCTTTCAGAAACACTAGTTGGTCATGCATCTCTGGGCTCTAATCTAGTCTTCCTTTGCATGTTTGCGATCAGACAAAAATGAGAGTCCAGTGGAAAACAAATAGTGCTATTGCTGGGATGCTTTTTTTTTTTTTTTAATTATTTTGGCTGACTTTGAATCTCATCATTCTAAGAACTCCTGAGTGAATTCACTGACCTTATGACTTGGGGTAATAGATACAGGTTTTTCTCTTAAGAGGGGAAGATAGACATATGGGAGGTTCTCAACCAAAATTTGTATCAGCCTGGCCAGTGGAGTCCAACAAGCAGCTCCTGCCCTCTTGGTGTTCCAGTTATCTCCACACAAAGTAAATAATTGAGCTTTCTTTTGTTGGCGGGGTAAGATTTAAAGAGTTTTTCAAGATCGCTACCTAGAGTCTCTTCTCTTCTTATCAGCAAAAAGCCTGAGGTTGATTTTTCTCTCTCAGGCTGTAAACAAAAGTGACTCCAAAATGTAGGGTCCTCATTTCTCCTTCTTTAACAGAGTGATGCACTGAATTATAAAATCCTTCTAGAATTTCTGTCTCCTAGGG
Organism: Condylura cristata; assembly: GCF_000260355.1. NCBI lineage: Eukaryota > Metazoa > Chordata > Mammalia > Eulipotyphla > Talpidae > Condylura > Condylura cristata. Next base: position 3,072,215 of record NW_004567117.1, on the reverse strand, counting down.
CTTGTGTTTAGTCTTGGTCTTTGCCTCAGAGAAAAGCAAATAGAAATAGAAATAGGAATAGAAAACTAATGAATGTTTCAAAGAGCTATTTTGTTAATTGGATTTATTACCAAATACATGTTTTATTAACTAGGTTACTGGCTTTATTACTAATGGCATAAAGTAATGGGAGTGGATATTTTTAACTTACTTACTTAATAAAGTAAGAATAGTTTTGTAAATAAGATCCCAAAGGATCTTTGCTCTGTACTCGAGGGGCACTTGAGGACAACTCTCTATATAATACTTACCAAGGTTAGTTTTTATTGTGTATGGCCATTTAGTACATTCTATTTTCCTAGCTAGGTGACATGAGTGTTAAGATACACATACACCATGTTCATCTTCCTACCTTTCACAAATACAGTTTGAAATCTGGAGATGTAAAATACCAACCTGCAATATGTTTCAAGGAAAGTTTTAGTTGAAAAAATGTATGGTTGGTGTTTTCATTTTGGTGACATGTTGTTTTGACGGTTTTTACTTCATTCAATGAATATCTAATGAGGCTCAACTCATAGCTAAGGCCCTGAGGTATATAACTTAGGGACACTTTGGTATATTATGCAAGGAACTCCATACCTGAAAGCTGATGCCTCTGACAGGGGAGCTAAGACAAGCGGGCAGAGAGAGGACTTGGAGAGTGCCAGGGTGCAGCAGAGATAAAACGCTGCAGCAGCACGGAGGGAGGGCGGAGGGCGGTGACTGTTAGCAGGGGTGTTGGCATTTATGGGTGGCTTTGTGGAGGAGGTGGTTCTTTAGCTGAGCTTTCACTTCAATCTTCAAACAAGAATGAGCTCTCAGGTAAGCCTTGGACTAACTCTACTGAAGAATGAAATGAATGAGGCTTAAGTTTGAACTGAGACCAAAGGCCGAGCACCAGCTGAAGAACCTTGTCAACCTCCAAATCCACCTGCGGCACCATTTAGTCTAAACACCAAATGGATTGGTTTGCAAAATACATCCATTAGCATACCTGAAGACCATGGTCCATAATTGTTCATTTATAAAACAGTAAAGTGTTTATCACACCAAGGGACCATTTTTAACAAAAAATAAGACAGAAAACATTGAAGTACCCACCTATTTATTATTAGATATACGCGCCCATTGACTTTGGCGTGGCTACGAGGTGAGAGATGGAAGCGCAGGGTGGCATGAGGTGGCAGTGGTAGGTAGGTTGGAGAGAGAAAGAGAAGATTGTTAGAGGTGAATGAAGGAGACTGTGTCTCCTAAGCTTTCCATCCTCAGTTGTATCGTTGACACATGTTGCATGCAGTAAAGAGTCCAGGCAGCAAGATTCAGGAACAACATGAAATTAGAGATATTCAGGAAAAATGCTAAAGATAGTAAGTCTATTTTTCTCATCACTCCTCACCTAACATACTTGTTAAAAATTGTAACTTTTAAAGTTTCAATGTACATTTTTTGAGATAAATCACAGACTAAAAGACTCATTCTTGCTCCTTTCCCAGATCAAAATAAATAAATAAATAAATAAATCCTAAGTAACCATATTCAACATTCTGGTCTCTAAGGCTCTCTAAACTGAAGTTAAAAAATACAGTTATACCTCATTTTAGAGTGCCTCTGTTTACTGTATTTTTTAGATACTACAGAACCCACCACCACCAAAATGATTACAATTACTGAAAGTTCTGGTGATGGTCAGCAGGATTTTTTAGCAAAAAAGTAATTCTAAAGTAAGGTGTGTACAACTAATAGACAGTATCATATTGTTACTATGTTATTGCCTATTGATGCAATAAAATTGCATAAACAAATCTTTGATAGGCACTGGGAAACCAAAAAAAAATCATATAACTCACTTCACTGAGGTATTGTCTTTATTGCAATAGAAACAAACTTGCAATATCTCCAAGGTATGCCTGCAAATCACCTTATCTCTATGTGCAGTACAAAACTTTCTAACTCAAATCACAGGCAGAAGACAGAGATGGATTTAAAAAGTTTCATTTTATGTATATGGTAACACTTTTCATAATGGTAACTTTGTGGATTCTGTAAGGTTAACCAATAAATTCTGTTACACACATAAGTGACTTTTGTCTAGAAAAATCTATACTTCCCTACAAGTAAGTGTACACATACACCTTGCATGCACAGACAATGGACAACATAGAAAAAGAGCAGTTGAATATTTACAGAAACAAGAGTGCTAAAATCACTTCAAAGAATGCAAAGGATTATTATCCCGAAATTGTGGGTCTTTTTTTTTATAAACGAGAGAAAGCCAAGCAAGGCAGTCAGTTTCAACTCTGACAGTATTTCTTTCTTTTCATCAGTTTGATATTTAATGAGTCCTTGATCAAGGCTCTAAGGACACAAATACTGGAGACGTGTGTTATTAAGGAGGAAACCTTTGAAATGGGAGTAGTTGCTAGTTGTATATATGCCAAATGTTAGATGTTAAGATTTGGGGGTATTTATCTCATCACTCCTCATCTAAGATTTAAGATATGGGACAGTGCACTCCTCATGAACCTCCAAATAGCAAACTTGATGGGGGTTTTCAGTTTTCTTTTTTTTTTTAAAGATATATTAAGTTTTATGTACAGAACTGTGGTACAGGCCAGAGGTACAGGAGCGGTGAGAGGATTCACCAGAGTCAGAGTGGGGAACAGAACAGATTGAAGAAGTACTCTGCTAAGGGGAGCAGAGAGTAAGACAGGAGAGATCTGCTGCACCATGTGAATCACCTCCATGGTGAGATGGCACAAAAGAGGCCTCAAGCTACCTCATCAGGGAGGGCCTGATCTTCAGTTTTCTTAAAAGGGCTAGAAAACTTATTTTTCACTAAACCAAAAATGAATCCTATGCCCCTAAACTTCTGAGATAGCTGACACTGTATACTCTTTCCTCATCTTTTAAATTTCATTCAAAAATTTAAGAAAGTGCTCTAGTGAAAACCATACAAGGGGGACGTTGGACAGGTGATGTAGAGCATCCTTCTATGATTGCATGGCTTGGAGTATAAGTACTGTGAAATGTAGCCCCTGGAAAAGTAAGGAGAATACCTCTTGATGTGAGGTTGTAATTTTTCCAAGAACCTACATAGTTCAAAAAAAAAAAAAGTTCTCTATATTTAGGAGCTCTAAAGACCAAATTCAAGTTCATATCTCCTCTGACTCAAAACTTATAATTCTTGAGGCTTGTGAATAAAACTTATGCTGAGCTGCACTGTCTTCTACAAACCTATGGTATTAAAAATCCTTATTTTCCTGGAAACGTTGTGACCTATATGTGGGTTCTGTTGGTCAGAGTCACTAGCATACTAAGAGTTATCTGCAGCTTGCTCCCAATGAAAACAAATGCAAACTTAGGGTCAACAAAACAAAACAAGAAAAATAAGTTTTCTCATCACAAATGAAGATAAAATATTTTCAATCATCAAATAAAACATTTTGGAATTTCCATAATTCCAGACCCAACTACAGCAAAAGTATTTACTTTCATAAACTGTAAGCGATAAACTACTCCACCATCGTTTGAGGTACTCATTTTTTTTCTTGCCTTGAAAAGAGTTAAAGAAAAGTCAAAATATTTAAGGAGAATTTTCAAATGTGGCATCCATACTCTTTGTAATAGCCCTTACTCTCTTCTTTGCTTTCGAGTGCTTTTCTGATAATAGTTAACAGGTCATAAAGTGAGCAGAGAAGAAAACTGGTATTAGCATTCACTAAAAGAATTTCCCTGGGATGCAAATTGTGACAATCCATTTTGGTGTCAACACACCTAGGCAGAGAGAGCACTATTCAATCTATTCCTTGTAAACACGTTATTTTATTAACAAGAAGACAACAGAGAGAGGATGCAAGAAAACATTGTTTTCACTTCCTTTTTTTAAATGTTATTCCAGTTACTAGCAGACTGTAGATTCTATCTTTTTTGGTTAAGGACCTTTATTTTCAAAATGGAAAGGAAAATTCTGTACATTATCTTAGGCTGTGACATCTTACTGGTTACACAATAGGAAACTTTTTCTCTGTATTAGCCAGATTTTGAAAATGTTCTAAAAACACACCCATTGCCTAAGTAAGCACAAAATATAACATAATTCGAAAGTATTTCAGGGCTATTCTGAAGCTACTCACATGATTATCAAGATCAATAACAATTGTTCAGAAAATGTCCTCAGATAGCCCACAATTTCTCTCTCATTTTAAAATTTACGGGTTGACCTTCCTGGAAACCACAAGACTGAGACCTTAAGGTAGATAATAGGCTTGTCAATGATGACCAAGGGCAGGGAAGGGAGGCACGTGCTTCTCGAGCTACTCACCTGTAGATGGCGCTGTCTTCCTTTACCGGAATGGATTTAAGGTCTGTGAGTTCCAGGAACCGATCGTGGAAATAGTGAAGGTGCAAAATACACACCAGCAGGAAGGAAGTGGGGATGAAAATGCGAGTGAATAGCTCAGCCACCGTAAACTGTTTCAAGCCAAGATCCTCAAGCCTGTAATACAAAACAAAATGCGAGCCGCGCTCTTGGGGCAAAGAAGACATTCTCTTCACCATAAATGACATCAGTCTTTCCCTCTCTGTTATGCCTTATAGTGTTCCTCCTTCTCTCCCATACATTCCAGTTTCTCTTTCCCTCCATCCAACCGACCAACCAACTTTTACACTGTCAGTAACAGCCTCCACATTGCACATTGAGTGACTTTTCCTCTATCTTTGTTTAGTTCTGCCTCTAGTCTTGAATCAACCCTGGTCTTCATGTCACCACACTGCCCTGTTTTCTTCCATCACTCTCTCTTCCTTTTTTTGGGGGGGGGGAGGGGGGCTGCTGATGCTGATAGAGTCCTGGGACCGGTGCGGCCTCTCTTCTTTGCTCACTTTATGCCAACTTTAAACCAGTGAAGCAAATTTGCGTCCACAGTCACACTTCTCCTGTGGGCTCTGACGCTCAAATGTCGATCGGAAATTGGAGATTTCACTGTTTTTTATGTGTTTCAAAACAAAATTCTTGATTTCCCAACTTCCCTTAGCAAAGTCATCCTCTACCTCCCTCTCCCTTCTTTGGTCTTCCTTGGAACAGTCTCCCCGGCACAAAATTTAATAACCAGGAAGTCTTTGGTGATTCTTGCTCTGCCCTGACATCTCATTCACTCACATTTTCTTCAGTGTCCTAAACATCTCTTGAACCTGTTCACTTCTGTTACCTGTGTCTCCTTCTACATATTTAGATGAAACCATTATCATTTCTCACAGAACCTCTGCTGTTATTTGCTACCTTGTCTTATTTCTACTCTGTTGGCTCATTTTTCCTCAGCCAGTCAAGACATTTTGCAAACATTTCGCCAAGAATAAAATACAAATCCCACTTGCATAGCACAGTGTCTGACTGATGCTCCCACTTCTTCTTCACTCTCTCCCTTGCTTCCTGCAAGTGAGGCCTTCAATTCCTCACAGAGTCAAACTCTGGCCTGATCCAGGCCTCGGCACTTGTTATTCCTTTTTTCTGGAATGTTTTCCCACTTTCCAGCTCACACACTTTCTAAAATCAAGCTTTTTCTCCTTTGGGTGTCCTCTGGGTAACCCCACTTTCTCATTACCTCAGCCTGACTTCTTCCATCAGAGACTTGTCACAATTTGTAGTTAATCTTTTTGAACATTAAGGAGAGTTTTTTCTTTGTCTCCCTATTGGAATATAAGCCCCACAGGTCTCAGGACTGTCTTGTTTCCTGTTGCCTGCCCAGGCACAGAGCAGTGTCTGGCATGCAACAGGCATTCAATAAATATTTGCCGAAGAGCTGTTAAAGATGTGTTAGTCTAGCTATATAGCAATCTTACCTTCCAGACTTTTTCCCTCAGCAACCTCAGTGCATTTAGCTCTGTGCTCAATTCTGGCTGGATTTCTCAACTAATTCCCCAACTTTACAGAAGTAAATTAGAAAAGGATAGAGTACTATTAGATTAATAGGAAAAATCATTTCATCATCACTTGTCTATCAATATAGAAATTTCTTTTTCTATGGCACTAACTATTCCTGATAATCTTATCACTAGCTCATAAACAAAGACAGAGTATTGCTTTACATAACAAGTCAATAAACACATTTGAGAACAGAAGAACTGAGTTCCGATGGAAAGCAGAAAGCATTTAGTAAATCACTGAGCAGGTATATTTCATGTGAAATGGACATTAGCAAATACCGTTTCATTAAAATGAAGCTGAAACTCACTTTTCAGTCAATGTTCATTGAGTACATACTATGTGCCAAGCTCAGGGCTACATAGAGAATATGCAAAATGACTGAGATCTAAATCCTATCCTCCAGGAATTATAGACACTGATAACATTATGTTTCAATAAAATCTTCCATAGGGATGTCTTCATGTTTTTTTGTTTGTTTGTTTTTTCCATTTCATCTCATATCACACACCAAAATTGCTTACTTTTCTTTTTTCAATCCGGTCATATTTTGCCATAAGCCTGGGAAGTTTTCAAACTGATATGTGTATATAAAAATAAGCACCAGCATTGTGTAAATAACCACTGACATCCAAAAATATTTTAGAATTCGCCTCCACCATTCATAGTGCACCTGTGAATCAGATGGTAAACAAATAAGGAAAAAAGTTGGCTTTGGGGAAATTCACAAAAATAACAGATTTATTCAACTAAGGCAGTTACCATCAGGTAACTACAAATGTTTGAAAATAAAGTTGACTTCTTTCTTTGCTTTTTAGATTCTATTACTCATAGGTTTAGATGGATGTGGGCTGAAAGAGGAGTCTCTTGGGAATAACTATGAGAAATAATGGTACTAGATGAATCAAAATTTGGAAATCACACAGAGAAGAGACGTCCCTCTTTATCAAGACAATAGCTACCTTGAATTTTAAAGAGTATTTAAAAGAATTTTTTTCAGTTGAGATATTTTTACCTCCATATATAAATACACTTTTTTTTTCTGCTACAGTTGCTTTATATGTTTCTTTGGGTACCTGGAAAGTATATTTTGCTGTTGCTTTTGTTTCTATCATTGTGTTCCCTTCTATCGTTAGTTAACATTGACTTTGTAAAAAAGCTGACTCATTTTAATGCAATATTTAATAAATTATAATTAATGGAATGCTAGAGTGCTTGATGTGTAACAATACATATATATACACACATATACCAATACACATATAGCCATGCACACAGACTTTTCTGACTCCAAAGTCTGCAATACAAGTGCACTGGATATCATCCAGTATTTTAAGATTATCCAATCACTGTTCTTAAATTACTGTTAAAAATTATAATCTTTATGGGATTCATTTAGTAATACACTTTTTTTCAAAAAAATTAAGATTTTTTTTTTTCTTTTTAGGAGACTAAAATTTAGTGAACAATCTGAAAATAGTCATTTCCCACTTTAGGATTCATAGTATATAATGTTTGACTATTTTATGTTTATGGGAGTATTAGAATCTAGAACCTCATCAAAGAAAGTTCATAAGTACTCCTAGAACCAGCAAAGATTGAAAAAACAGAGGATAATTATTTACCTACCTGATATAAGGCCACACAGAACAGAAACAGCACCATGTAGATGATTTTGTACATCACAATTTTACCCTCGAAACTGACGAAGAAGAACATTCCCCCACAGACATAGATCCAGTACTTAATGAACATGGCCACCACCAAATTGCCCAGCACTTTCATGATGTCCTGGTCATCCTCTTCATCCACTTCCTCTTCCTCTTCTTCCTTCTTTCCCTCTTGTTTCTCTTCCTCTGCTTCTCCTTCTTCTTCTTTTTCTTCTTCTTCTTCCTCTTCCTTCACATCACCTTCTCCTTCTACTTGTGTGTCTTGCTCATCATCTTCAAAATAGAACCTGCTATTAGATTTTTCTGGTTTGCTGACCAAAACCATACTCTGACTTGGAGTGATATATATGAGACATAGATGTGCATATTTTATGTGTCACTATATGATTTGACTGATTTTAGACAGTTCTAATAAAGAGAGGAATTCATAACTAAGGATAGACAATTTTATAATCTTCCTGAAATGTTGCTTAAAAGAAATGAGTTTGGTAATTTTTTTTTTTTTTACTAATCTTTTCATAATACATTTTCCATTTCCAGTATCCAAAGATAGCTTTGGTATTACAGGAACTAGAAAAATAAACAGTCAACAAGAACATATATCATAACTACTGTATTCATTTTAAATTTTAATTGATCATGACTTTTTTACAATCTAAGCAGTACTTAATGAATGTGGTTAATTCTAATAATCTTTCCAACATACATGTTTTTAAAAACCTGAATGAGCAAGTTTTAAAGTAATGTAATTTAATTTAGATTTAAAGAGAATTTTAACTTAATTAAGTTTCAAACAGTTTTATACATTGGAATTAAAAATTTCCTTGGTCTTACTTTAAAGTATGCTAATACAGAAGACTCATCTTCGTGTTTCTGTGGCTACCTACAACTTATTCAAGTAACCAAAGCATCACAAAATGAAATGGATGAAGGTGAGGGCTCAGAACAATTGTTGATCTCAAATTTAACTACAATACTGAAAATACTAACTCTTTTGAATAGAAACATCCAAATTCAAATAGTCAAGATCTAAATCTTATGAACTGTTTTCTTTCTTTTTCTTTTTTTTTTTTGCTGCAAAACAACTTAGTGTTATATCTAAGTGAGAATCTGTAAGAAAAAATATATGAGTTGATCTATGTTGATTTTTTTCATCACTGCTGGATTGCTTAAGGTTACCAGCCTAGCTTTTGTAAAATTCTTTACAACATTCTTTTCAAAGACAATGCTACTTTCTTCATTTAACAGTAAAGGTACACTTATTAACAATAAGTTAAGGAGGGAAGTGTCCTCGTTTTGCTTTTATAAAGATGTAAAACTATGCAAATGATAATGAAACATCATCTTCTTTCTTTGACTTTGTGGTATATTATATTTGAAAAGGAGGGGATTTGAATTGAAACCATTTGAATCAGTTTCTTGGTTCTAATACCCATTAAAATGGTGACCTCAGAGAAATCATTAATCTTGTCTGAGTCTCGATATTTACCCCTTACATAGGTATCACTTTTGCAAGAATTAAATACTTCTTTTTTTCCCCTAAAGGTTTATTTATTTATTTATTTATGCATGCAGAACTGAAGTACAGGCCAGAGATGCAGGGGTGGTGAGAGGCTTCACCAGAGCCAGAGTGGGGAGCAGAACAGGACGACTGAAGAAGTACACTGCTGAGGGGAGCAGCAGGCGATCAGGAGAGGTCTGCTGCACTGTGTGGATCACCTCCAGGGTGGGGATCAAACTCACACCAAAGTGGTCTTGGCCAGCTTAGCAAGTGTTGCACTTTAACCCTTTGCACCACCAGAGGGCCCATGCCAAAATATTTCTAAAAGTGCCTGTGTATTCTAAATTTCATGTATTATTAACATTACAATTTATCTCTCCAAGTTCATGTTTGACTTTCTCCTTGTCTGAAATACAGAGATTTTCTGATGCCTTTAGGGTCTTTTACTCTACAATTTTGTTAAGCACAAAAAACTCCAGTCATACACTATACACACTAGTTTACCTTTCTCTTCATTTTCCTGACTTCCAATTTTGACCTCAGATAAAAGAGCTTCCTTTTCTTGAAGAGCTTTCTGCTCTGTGAGATGCTGCCTCAGCAGTAGCCAAAAAGTTACAGTGAAAAGTATCTAAAAGCAAAGAATTAGAAAATTATAGACACATTTCAGCAAAAACACCTTTTTCTTCACATTCAAGCAGGAAAACAATAAATAAGCCTTTCTGCTTGAGATAGAGTCAGGTACCCACTCGGTTTCAAGTGAAAGCCCTTGGCCTTTGGATCCAATCCTCTTCCCAGAGGACGCATACCTGTGTGTTAAGTGCCAGGAGCTCACTCAGCACTGTGCAGGCCCTGCGGCAGGTGCACAACAGTGCAGACCACTCATACCTGTGCTGGACATCAGCCGTGGCCATTGGTCTCCTGGGAAGTGCTAGTACTTGATTTCCTGGGCTGACTGTGATATCAGCACAATTAAACAGGAAGACATATTCCATATGTAATACATTTCACTCTGCAGTGTTCCTTATTTTGAAGAATTCCACATATGGGAAAAAGAACATTTCATTCTGGAAATAGAATCCCTTAATAGCCCCCATTCACCTCCCAGAGCTGAAGGAGGGATTGCTGTAAGTGCCCGAATGTTTATATTAAAATTTTCTTGAGAACAAAGAGTGGGTTTGAGGGGACTTATGATTTCAGGAATTCTGTTCCTTAGAGAACACAGGCCCTGGTATGTAGTAGGCCTTTCTTTCTTTCTTTCTTTCTTTTTTTTAACAAGCTGTATTACAATAAAATTCACAGAACATATGATTAGTCACTTAGGAAGTCAAAGTCAATGGTTTTCAGTATATTCAGAGCTACCATCACTGCAATTAATTTCTGAATGTTTGATCACCCCCAAAAGAACTTTTTCTATAAGTCATCTACTCTGGGTATCATATGTAAGTAGAATTACATAAAATATGTTCTTTTCTAAGTGGCTGAATGTTTTCAAGATTTCCCCTGTACTATATATTGTTAGTTCATTTCTCTTTATTACCAAACAATATTCTACTGTATGTAAAATTTTGAATACCGGGCAGAAATGTCAGTATGTGGGTTCTCATCAATGCACTTACAACTGCAAGGCACAACTCAAGATCATTTACAAAGTGGTGAGAGAGATAAGGGAGTTGGGAGAAAGAAAAGAGTTATGAGGCCACGAATCTTCCAGAGCCATCAGGCACAGGCCAGCAGCATCTAGCAGCAGGTGATATGGAAGGGGAGCGGGAGGCAGGAGCAGCAGGCACTGTGCAATCAAGTGGTCAGTTGGTGGTGCGGGAGGTCAGGCAGCAGCAACTGATGATTCAAAACAAGTTGGAGCACTGAAGGCAGGAGCCAGGGTGCTCAAGGACATGAAGTGAAGGTCTTGCCAGGAGAGAGTATCTTGACAAGTCTAGGAGACCTTAGTGTTTGAAGTAAGACTCCCAAGCTGTCTTCTGCTTGGCTTATGTGCCCATCAGGGTGCCTGGATTCCAAACTTGGTGCCCATTTTCAGAATCAGTGCCATTTCTAAAATTTGACTGGCACAATCAAGAGAGCTCAAACACGACTGCACATTTTCAAAAATGAAACTCCACAGGCACGTGAGCCTGACTTAGTCTGAGGACAACTGTTAAACCCTGCTTGTGTAGGATGTAGTTTGGGGGGCAGAAAGTGTGCAGCAGAGGTAGGGACTGCACACGGCTGCTGAGGTGGGCCTACAGCATAGCTGGGCACACCCTTCTGTACCCTGACCTAGGAACTGTGGGGCTCCTGTTACATGTGAATAAATAACACTTTGTTTACCCATTCATTTCTTGATGGGTATTTAGGTTGTTCATACTTTGCATGTATTGTCACTATGAATAACCCTGACATGAGCATTTATGTGCAAGCTTTTGTGGAGAGATGTGTTTTCTGAGCTCTTAGGTATCTGTATCTAGTAATAGAATTGTTGGGTCTTATGGTAATTTTCTGTTTACCATTTTGAATAATGTAAACATTATTCAATGTTTAGCTGGCTAAAGGGCTGCACACATATTACTTCTCATCAGCTGTGTATGATTATTCCAGCTTCCCCACTTCTTTACTTATATATTTTATTTATTTATTTTTAATTCTAGCCATCTTAGTGGATGTGTAATATGGTTTATAGTAGGATATTAATAAATATATGCCAAAGCAAGGGAAAAATATATGAGTAAATGAATGGGTCATTTTCACTGTGAATAAATGCTCACTTAGCCATTCACAAGTGTTTACCACTTATCTTCAACATAAACTATATGTGCAGGTAGACGAACTGAGAATCTAATGAATACCTACACTTTCCGAAACTCACTTTCCAATCTGGATGTTAAAACAAATTGAACTGTGGCTGCAATTTAGGAAAGCCTCTCTAATGAATATGTAGAGAGCTTGGGAATATTTCAAGCTATTGGAATATCTTTCCCAAGGAGAGTGAGCTAAAAGCTGGGTTTTGAAGGTAACAGTTGATAATGGCTTGACAAAGGGATGAAAAGAGAAGTTCTAGACTTTGACACTGCTACCCAGTAGCTAAGTCATACTCCTCAGCCATACTCCTTTCTCTCACAGAGACTCACAGTGTGGTATAAACAGGACATTTCACAATGTACTTTGATGAATATCACTGTTTGGAGTTTGTTGTTATTATCCATGACAAAGTCCTTCACTTTTTTGAGCTCCTAAGTGGATTAAAATATAAATCCAGACCCCAGTTTCCTTGGAATCATGTTGTTTTCTTTTTGCAAGAAACAGATGTATTTCTTCTGACATGTTTCCTCCTCCAAGAATTACTAATTTTATACTAGGTTAGTTAGCTGGCATGCATTGTGAGAAGTTTTACTGATATTCTGAGTCAGGTTATGATGAATTTACAGAATTTATAGAATGAGATTTTCAATTTTCTTTTTAGAAAAAAGCCTAGTACACCAGTATGTGTCTTTGTTTGCATGTCTTTCAGAGGACAGTTTGGGTGGGAGAGAAGGACATAAGAATGTCAGATAAAGATGACTGATTCAGAGTATTATGTGAGATACAATATGGAAAAAGTTAGGAGGGAAAGTGGGTGAAGGCTTGCATGGGAGCTTTTTAAGAATGGATGACTAAATAAATGAATGAAGTTACTATAGACCATGAATACAGGGGATTAGGATCTACTTTCTGTTGCTACAATTCACCTGTTAGAATTTTTCCTGTATGCCAGTTGCCTTTCCCCAAAATCTAATATGGAGACCAATGAACCTTGGTCTAGTCTACCTAGCACCCCATTTATTCCAGATACCCTTGGATAGGGGTTGTCCTTAACTTGTAAAGAAGCTAGATCCTAGAAAAGGTAAACTTCATGTTCTGTAAATGAGTCTCTCCTTCAGTTTCTCTTTCCTCTGCCTAGAGGAAAAAATTTTTTCAAGTCTCACTCAGTACTTACATATGATTGCTTTCATTGTCTTAACACAGAGTTAAAAACACAAAGGAAACACGTGTTTAGAGTCTGCCACCCTGCTAACAAAGAAGAACAGTTGGGCCACCTAATATTCTGAAATTAAAACTGTTAATATAGAGTTAGTGAAAGACTTATGAACTTTCTAATTATGGGTGAAGGCATCATGTAATCAGTAGAAGGGAAAAACATATTAATTTAAAAGTAATGTGTTCAGTCCACTTTACAAGTTGATATCTATCAGAGAAAGCCCTCCATTACCTTGATATATTTTCCATTGCATTTTACATTCTCCCACCTAACTTCTACAAAATTAAAATTGACTTTAAAATAACTTATTTAAAAATTGGCATGAGTTTTTTTTTCTTTAAGTGGAAATCATTGTCATTTTAAATAAAATATAAAAGCATGGTGTAATATTTATTCAGGTTTAAATTATAGACACTTTAGTATTGTTACCATTGTTTATTTCAGTGGTTTATTTTCTTGTTTTTTTCCTATCCACTTACCTTTGAGGCAAGTTCTCCTGGATCTTTCTTTTCTAAAAATCCCGGGACCTTTTTAATTTCAGGAAGTTCAAAGCTCCATATGTACTGTAGTACCAGTAATAGATTTCCATAGGCAACCATGAAAGGAGAGGTGATCATTGCATATTTTCTTCTGTTGCGAATCATCCAGAGGGTACAGGACCAAATCAACAGCACAAATGTCAGCCAGCTGTGATAGGTGATGCTCCACGCCTCCAGAGACAGAGGAAGAGAAAAAATGATGATGGCCAATAAAATAGACAGCTACTTTGCTCAAAATAAAAAAGTCAGTGGCATCCAATCTAGGAGGAGGAAAGAGTTGTAGTGAATTCATGGAGGGACATTCCCATCAGTGATGTAGGGAGGGGAGAGAAGAGAAAGACTGATTCTTTTTTTCTGATGAGAAAAATATGCTACTGAACTTCCTATAGGGAGAGAGTCAACGGCAAAGGGGTCTTCATTTTAAGCCCTCTTCCTTCCAGTCCCTAATTTTACATCTTTACTCTGCTTTGTAACATTAAAAGCAGCTGTGTTTTCCTCCCTTCCTTTTCCAAATCAACTTGGGGTCAGCTGTTATTTAAGACTGATCAGAAAATGTGGGTCCTATTTGGAGCTCAGAACAGCAGCTGTGGGAATTACTTGGTTAGATCAAATTGGGTTTGAGTGATAACTTTTAGTAGGGAATGCATGAGTATCTACATGGCTGAAATCAGAAAATTCACTTGGGGAAGCTCTGTGCTAGGACGCTGTATAACCCAGAAAGCCAAGTTTATTTAAAGGCCAGTTTTAGCTTCATCCACTAAAAGGTAAGAAAAAAAGTCACCAGACCCTTTGAATAAATGAGAAAACTTCTTCCATTCACATTAAACTTCCAAAGAATCATAAAAGTATCTCAATGGGCAACATAAAAAACAAACAAACACCTGTACATTATAATTACAAATACTATCTCTTTCCATAACTTATAATCAATTCTTGTGAAAAGACCTATAGATACATTTTCTAGACAAGTGTGGGTAACTGAATTCCCAATTGTAGTCTGAATATTGCAAGTCTCTAAGAGTTAGTTGTAAGGTCTAAAATTTTTTAGAAGTCTTTTACTTTTGGAAAGTAGACAAGTATTAAGACTAATGTAGTCAAACATGGAAAAAACATTTTCTGTTCAGTAATTCACAAAACTGCTCTAAGGCACAGGTAGCTTTTTAAATGATTATTTAAAATGATTATACATTTTTTGGTTAAATCTCATGATAATTGTAAATTGTAAATTAAAGTTGTACTTATTAGTTTAAGTTAGTGACTGATGACTATTTGTCTTTATCAAGAAGACAAAACTGAATGTATTTTCATTAAATAATGCAATCAATGCATTCATCCCAATGTGAAATACAAAGATGACTTTATTGTTTTTTCTATGTGATCTAAGAAAATCTTCACCGATGTTACAATTCCAGCAGATTTTCCCACCATACACTATTGTTTGTGAGGGGATAGGTAGAAGACAAAAAAGTAATGCAGATTTTTTTTATTTTCAAAATACTAGCAAGGATGTAAAATAATTATACTTCAACAATAAATATTTTAAGAATATTACCATAAAAGAATATATGATAAAATTTATGATTATTCCTGAGATATAGCATTATCTCAGGAATACCTAAAAAAAAAAAAGGATTAAAACAACAACAAACTTCTTTCATTAAAGCCTAAGCCACATCTGCTTCAAGTGTGGTAGTGGGAATAGAATTGGTTAATGTCATTTCCTAGATTCAATTCCAGAATTCATAGCTTATTTTAATTTGTATTTTTGAGCAAGTATTTATACCATGCCAGTAGATGTGGCTCCTCAGGATTTCTGTTTCTGTCTGTGATTAAAAATTTGCTGCAATGGGGAGCTTCCATGAAGGGTGGCATTTTTTTTTTTTTAAAGATTTATTTATTTGTACATACAGAACTGGGGTACAGGCCAGAGGCTCAGGGGCGGTGAGAGGCTTCACCAGAGACAGAGCGGGGAGCAGAACAGGCAGATCGACGAAGTACACTGCTGAGGGGAGCAGCGGGCGGGTCAGGAGAGGTCTGCCTCGCCATGTGGTCTCCTCCGGGGCAGGCGGGATTTGAACTCATGCAGAAGTGGCTTTAGCTTCTCAGTGCAGTGCTTTAACCCGCTGCGCCACCAGGGAGGGCCCTGAAGGGTGGCATTTTTAAAACATTAATTTTGTGGCTCTGTTTGAACAATGGAGAGGGCACTAGATGAGGACGCCTCTTTAGTGAAGGATCTGCTGTTTTTGTTTCTGCAATAGATTTTTTTCCTATTAAGTAATAAAATGTGTATTTGTGATCTTTTATAAAAGCACTATTTCCTTACAAAGAGCAAACTTAGCTGGCTGATTTTTAGGGTGAAAGAAAAAAATGTATACTTTTGAGTTCAGAATCATAATCATAAACTACTAGCAATTAATTTGACATTTAAAAATCAGTTGTGTTGCAGATTACATATATAAACTAAATAAGCCCTATATATATTTTTATTTATATATAAAATAAATAAGCCCTAGTCATGAAATGTAAAACATGGTAATCATTGTTACCGATCCTCTATTGTGTTTTTGAAGGTAATATTTGTAAACTTGAAAGATCTTAAATTTTCTCCTTGCATGCCCATTAGACTTATTCTGGTGATCACTTTGTGCTATATACAGATATCAACTTGTTCTGTTGTACACCTGAAGCCAACAGAGTATTAAGGTCAATTATATCTCAACTAGCACAGAACTAATTTTTTTGAACTAATTTTATTTAAAGAAAAAATCTGCAATCACAAAAGGAGTCATGTTTATTTTTGAGGATCTTTCTTTATCCCACATATATGTTAGTGGTCCTTCTTAAAAACTTAAGTCGTACTAATTCGCTTAGGAGACATCTTGATCAAGGGCCTGGGGAAATCATACTTAGGTAATTTTTCATAGAGTTATAGGATATGTTCAATTTTATTTTATCATAAATGGTGTTTATGAGATTTTAGTATTGACATAAAAATTTGGAAGAGTTTTGCATTAAATAAGAGTGTTAGGTTTCCAAAGCATTTCAAAAAAATTGTTTTAAGGAAGGGTAAAATTAGATCGCTTTATCTAATATCTACAGGCTATCTTTCAAGTTGTAAAGCTGAAGCAGGAGGGTGTGTAGAAACACATGTAAATGGAGAGATCACAATCAGAACAAGCTTACGGATGTTTTGGTTGCTTGAAGGGCATATTGAACATATGCAGCTCATTTGGAATTCTCATTCATATATAAGCTGAGGTGTGAATATTATTCATTAAATGGGAGAAAATTGGTAGCCTGTGTTAATCTTGAACACTGTTAATACCACTTAGACAAATGGTCCAATATGTCTTTTTAAACTGGCAAAACTGGAAGTCTGATTTGAGAGTCTAATTTGAGAATATTGTGCTATTAAAGGATAGTGAGAGAACGTGATTTTTGAAATCGATAATATAAAATCCCATAAAAAATTAACATAACCAACCATTCTCTGCTATGACACTGGGAATATGAAGATACTGTATTGGCCCTGGAGGGTGCTGGAGCTCTGGGCTGGGGGAGCCGGAGCCAACTTTCGCTGTCCATTGCTCCAGCCCTCAGCACCCCTCATACATACCATCATAGCAATCAGGGCACAGATGTAACTTTGTTTCATAATAAACTGGAACACAGAGACCATGGCGCTAACTTTAACACTTTTTTTTTCATCAAGGCTCCTGTCCTCTTCAAATTCATCTTTCTCATCCTCTTCTTCCTCTTTCTTTTCTGGGTGGACAAATTACATAATTAATCATTTATTCATATAAATGAGCTACGGGCAAATGTTCCAAGCAGTGCACACATTTAAGACTTCAGAGGTTATTTCCAATTAACCAAAGCTCTTAGAATTCAACAAAATCAATACATTCTGCCTGGTAAATGCAATGGACCCAGCCACTCAGGAATTGCAGGAAGAAAATTTCGATCGGAGAAGCTATGGAAAGCAGCTACTCCAGTGACCTGGGAGGGTCTGCCTTTGCTACGAGTGATCTCCCATAGCCCCCTTTCTCTGCATGGGCGGGATCTCTGATGCGCATCCAACAAACAAATACTTGGGAAGGGTGGGGTATCACTGCTAAGATGGAGAAGATCTTGACTTCACCTTGGGCATTTTCTTTCTGTCACTCATTTGTTCTGAGAGAAGCCACTGCCTTGTTGTAAAGCACCTGAGGGGGTGGCACGGGTGACTAGGAACTGACATCTCTGGGCAGCATTTTGCAAGATCTTGAAGTCTGTCACCTGCTAATTGAGTGGACACAGAAGAGGACCGTCCCCTGTGGGGGACCTGGAAGAAGACCGTCCCCTGTGGGGAAGCCCACAGATGAGACTGCAGCTCCAGTCAATGGCTTGATTACAACTTCAGTTGAGACCATTGTCACCATATTCATGACAGTGCAATGCTAATGTTATCTTAAGCTGCAAAGTTGGAGGACAATGTTACCAGGAATAGATAAACTAATACAAGAACTATAGAGAGCATGGATTTAACAAAGGTGCAGAAACTAGAAAACCAACCAACCAACAACCACTTTCTCAGAGTAAGCACAGTATCTACAGTTTCCTTTTTGTTCAGGTTAAGGCAGAAAAGTCATACTGGGCATGGAAAGATCGGGTAAAAAGAAGAGAGAGGACATTGGAATGCTGAGGAGAACAGGAGCAAGCAACAGGAAACTACTAGCCTGGTGTGGGGGATTTCTCCTCAAGATACCTCCACAGTTGTCAGAGATGCTATTTTGATTTTGAAGTTGAAGTAATAAGAGCAGTAAGTCAACATATCCATTCTGTCTTTCTTTTTAAATCAAACGGGCTATGTACAAGGAAGTGAGCTTCATCAGGGGGTTATTCATGAAGTATAAACTCCTGAAAATCCAGTGAGCCTGAGGGATATAGTCAGCTTCTGAGGGAGACTGTGTGTCTCCTCCCATGGGAGCCCTCGGCCTCCCATCTCCTCAGCTTTGGGCTGGATAAACCTAGGGCTTATATGGGGATGTCCCTGGGTCAGGAGATGATGCTGATAAAATCTGATGGGCTTTACAGCTACTTCATGCTATTTCTCTGGTTGTGATTGTTTTGTGTATACAGGTTCAATTAAAAATAACAACCCAGCATCTGTTTTACTTCTGAAAGTTCAATTTATGACTTGGGTGACTTCGCTTTGTCAGCAGTCAAAATTCTATTTATTTCTTCTCATATAAATATGTAAGCAGAAGGAAGCCTGACTGTGATCTGGACATCTCTCAAGCTTTAGAAGTCGCAGGTGCTGGTTCTTGGGCTTCCCTCTGTGTTTTGATGCAAGGAAAGGCTGCAATTTAGAAAGTGCTGTGTTTCCGTAAGAGATGAGGAAATGAAAAGCTTTAGTTCTGTCTGAGTTGCAAACTGCAACATATCCAAGTAGGAAGAGAAAAAGCTAACTACCTATGGGTCTGATGCTCTGTGGTCAGAGGGCCTGGGCTGTGTGAAGAAGAGAGGCCACTGAACTTGATCAAACTTGCAAGGAAATATTGGATGATGTTACCAACCATTTGTACTGCTAAGTAGATATGCACTGGGGCAACTGTGAGAACAACACATCAGAATTAGCCTGACAAAGATGATGAGACAAGGTTATTAGAGCAAACTCCATGTACTAATTCAGCTGGACA
The DNA here is from genome assembly GCF_000260355.1 of Condylura cristata. Lineage (NCBI taxonomy): Eukaryota > Metazoa > Chordata > Mammalia > Eulipotyphla > Talpidae > Condylura > Condylura cristata. The sequence continues at coordinate 3,052,877 of NW_004567117.1, read as the reverse complement.
GCTGCTGGTCATTTTATTGAAGATAGGATGTTGCCAATCGATTAGTTCTATAGGCACTTTGCAGATTCCTGCATATACTTGATTCCACCCTGTGGCCCCCTCCTCCCCCACCCCCTACTAGTAAGCTGAGCTAATTCTGTCTTTGTGAATTGGTGACCAGTGTGTGCACTGCATCAGGGAGCTGGCCAAAAACACTGAAGTCAAGAGCTGCCTGGCAGTCATGAAGGACTGGTGCTACTAGATAATCACATTCCTCAAGGGATGCCAGAAATTTCCATTGCTAGGCCAGAGCTGCAGCTTTCAAAATCTTAGTTATGAATTTTTCTTTTTTTAGTAAGTTGTGTAAACCAAAAACAAGTCTGAGGATAAGATCTCTGCCCCAGGCCATCAATTAGTCACTTCTAGTAACAGAACACTTACTTTCCACACAATCAACTGAGACAAGGCCTACTGCAAGTTTCTTGTTTTTAATAGAATACTTTCTGAAAACATTTGCCCATTTAAGCAGTTATGATTTCATGATAAAAAAGGTCATAACATGTTAAGAATAATGTTTCCTTTCTGTTTGTCAAAGTTTATACCGATGATGCCACTTGTTTTGTACATGGACAAAACACAGATAGCAATATGACAGGGTAAACTCTAGCCAGGATTTGAGGAAATTACCTGAACCTACTGGCTATGGAAGACAACACCTATGTCAGAAAAAATAAAGCCAAAAAAAGAAAGAACTAAATCCAATAAACAGAAGATGGAGAGATGCCAGTTTATGCATGAGGAAAACGGGACTGGGCATGATGTACACACAGAGCCTGCTCCTTACCTTCGGCATCATCAGAGGGCTCCCACCGGTACTGCGGAGTGGAGTACAAGTCCGCTTTGGCAGGCCCATTTTCCAGGGGGAGAGTGGGGTGAATGGTGTGGTAATCCACAGGGTTGCCATTCACAGTCACCAGCAGGCCCTGACAGGGCAGGGGAAAGGCACACCTGTGAGCAGCTTTACCTCCCAGTGCAGACACACCGCCTTCCCTGACTCTAGGTAAGGCTTACTCAGCAACAAAGAACTGACGGAGAGCTGACCAATTTAGTCAGCTGCACACTTAACCAGATGAGCGCTGCACCACTTCCGTCTATATCTGTGCTCCAGAGTGATCGATGTAAAGTGCAAATCTGATCCTGCTGTCCCTCCGCTACACATCAGGTCACACACATTCTGTCCTCCATACACAAAGTAGAAATGCTAGAAAAGCTGAGGCTTCTTCGCTGGTCTGCTCTTATCTCCAGTTTCAGTTTTTATGCTGGTTCTCCTGCCACAGTGCCACCAGCTTGTCCATGTAACTAGGCAGAACTGCAGACCCTTCTGGAGCCTGGCCAGGAGCCCAGGAGTCCCCCCAACTGCTCACAATCTTGGGGCTCTCCCTGCCTGATGTAACAAGTCTCTACCGGGATGGCAGCTTCCCAACTTTTAATCCCTCTTTTGCACACCATCTACTAAGTATAATTTCTTTTTCTGTGTCTATGGCTTTACAGTCTTTGAGACATACACGTAAACATACATAAGCACATACACATGTGTGTGTCCATGCACATGCAAGGTTTGTGTAATTTATGTAATACTCAATTATGTATTAAGTGTATCTGCAGAGCAAAATGCAAAGTGACTTTTGAAAGTTTCAATATATTTTCTATGATTATCCTTGAGCTCATATTATATGTTAGCATTTCAATAGCATTAAACCATATTTTGCAAGCAAAATGATGGCAATTTAATATATAGTTAGACTATAACTAAAGGAGTTCATTCCACTGTTGTCACTTTTCCATAACGTGAACACACATAAATAACTCTAAGGATATACTAACATCAGATGGCTTGTAGTCATCTTGGGTCATGGATAAAAGCTGCAAAAAGCAATACAGGACAGCATGTTAATATGTAAGCTGAAAGCACTGCACCATTTATATATCGATAAAGTTTACTTCACACATACCCATTAAATGAGCTTGAAGGTAATATGTTAAACTTGTCATAGCATTGAATTGGATGTTGCTGTTTATTATATCATTTTCAAGTTAAATTAACCTTTAATTATAATAGCAAATAAGCAGTCACAAACCACATGACTATAAAAGTTGATTGTGTTTTTCAAGTGTTTTGTTTTCATAGAATAAGCTGTTTACTCCCAGGCTCGTTGGGACACTGCAGTGTTATGAAAGTACTTACTTTTCAAGAAGTATAAGTTTTGCAATAAAGACAAATTGATTTGTTGTGAAGTTTAAGACTTTTTAAAGGTTTGCATATCATCGACAAAAACCAAATTATTATATGATGATAAATTTTAACTATACTGGATCCAAGTGTTCAGGGCTCTCCCCCAAATAATAAGCACTGAATGTGCCAATGGTTCTCCCAATTTGGGGGGTCAGAACCTATTTATATTCTGGAAAATCAATGAGGGTCCCAAAGACATTTTATTTACATTGGTTCTATCAATATCTACCGTACTAGAAATTTAAAGAGGCATTTAAAAAAAAAATCTGTATTTATTGATTCATTAAAAATTTAAACTCGGGCCCTCCCTGGTGGCGCAGCGGGTTAAAGCACAGCCCTGAAAATTTAAAGCCACTTCCGCAAGAGTTCGATTCCCACCTGCCCCGGAGGTGACCACATGGTGTGGCAGACCTCTCCTGACGCACCGGCTGCTCCCCTCAGCACTGTACCTCATCGATCTGCCTGTTCTG
>NW_004567117.1:3044792-3050035 GCF_000260355.1 Condylura cristata | reverse complement strand
CCCCTGAGCCTCTGGCCTGTACCCCAGTTCTGTATGCATAAATAAATAAATCTTTAAAAGAAAAAATTAAACTCACTGCATGTTAACATAAGCCACTCTACTCAATAGATTTTTTTTTCAGAAAGCAAAATAAAACGAGTGACATTAGATTATGTTTGTATGTATATATTTAACTTCTGACTTAAAAGGAGACAGCTGGGTTTTCATCCTTATTTTTGCATCCAATCTGTTTTTTTTTTTAATTGAAATATGAAGAAAATTTGGTTTCACAATGATACACAGTTGGGAAAAGAAGGAGTATTTCAATAGTCTTCCCTAATAGCTAAAGAGTCTTTGATACCACCCCGAACTCAACAAGTGGTAATTTCTTGAAGGTTATTTGTGGTGTAGAATCTGAAACCAGTTTTAATAAACTTCCATATTTTGTCACATTAAAATCCACTGGTGATCTGGACTTTGAATGGATCTTCTTCATTTTTTTTTTTTTAATGAGATAACTTTGGTTTACAGTACTGTGTATAATTTAGGGTAATAGATTTACAACTCTTCATGTGTATGCTAACATAATTTGTTTATCACCAAAACACCCAGACTCCTTCACCATAAACCACAGGGTTCCCTCCCTTTTCCTTCCCCACTCACGTATCACCACCTCCCTCTCTAGCAGCCTCAGTTCTGCAATCATATTTTGGGGTTTGTTCTCGAGGAGTTTTGTTTCTCTATAGTTCTACATATGAGTGAAAGCATCCTGGATTTGTCTTCCTTTTTCTGATTTTTTTCATTGAGCTTAATCCCCTCCATTCCATATACGTTATTGCAATTGGCAAAATTTCATCTCTTCTTATAGCTCAGTAGTGTTCCATTTTATATATATATACACACACACCCCATCTACACCCCATCTTGTTTATCTACGCACCTATTTTTGGATACTTAACATGGTTTCCACAACTTTACTACTATAAATAACAGTAAACAAGGGGTATTTTCCCCCACATCTTCGCCAACACTTACTTCTATTTTTTCCTACATTCTTAATAAGTGTGAGGTGGTATTTCATGGTTTTGATTTGCATTTACATGATAAGTGATACTGAGTGAATCTTACTTGTATATTTTAATATAATTATTGGTAATACAGCTTTATCAAATAGTGACACTTTCCATTAAACAAGATTCAAAAAACACATTTGTTAATATCCCACTTACAAGAAAAGTCCTTCAGCACTGGGAAGTTTTCAGTGGTAGATAAAATTTTTTCAATGATTTTATTTTTTTTTAGGATTTATTTATTTATGCATACAGAGCTGGGGTACAGGTCAGAGGTGCAGGGGCAGTGAGAGGATTCACCAGAGACAGAGTGGGGAGCAGAGGAGGCAGATGGATGAAGTACACTGCTGCGGAGAGCAGTGGGCGGGTCAGGAGAGGTCTGCCCGCCATGTGGATCACCCCCGGGGTGGGGATCGAACTCAAGCTGAAGTGACTTTAGCATCTCAGTGCTGAGCTTTAACCCGCTGCGTCACCAGGGAGGGCCCCAATATTTTAATTTTTACTGAAAAATTCACATATAATGTGGTCAGATATGCCTAGAAGTGATATACTTACTTCATTTATTTTTCTAGTAATTATCTGCCAAAAAACTACACATGAATGACCATCATTCATCTATCAACTGCCTTTGCAAATAAATGTGGTATTCTGTGGCAAAAGCTAGTTAGTGCAGCTCACCTTCCAACAGTCAGTGGTCTGCATGTGAAAGTTGCTTTATTTTAGTATCTAGACCTGTGCATGGACCTCCCATTTTGTCACATAGAATATTAAAGTATGTGAGTTCCAATGTTGAATCTTAAGAAAATCGGTATCTCTTTTGGGTTCATCAGGAACTTCTTAATGACACTGGTCTTTGTGTTTGGTTTCTGTTGAGTGGGTACAGTGTAGAACACAGCCACAGATACATGGGTTTGTGTCACTGCATTAATTTATGGCTTTGTATCATCAGAGCAAATGTCAGCACAGAGAAAAAGGCAAATATTATAATTAATCTTACAGAAATATTTTCATGCTCGAGGATAGGGCCTCAGAATACCCCAGAGTTCCACAGACTATATTTTAAAACTGCTGTAAAAACACCCATCACTCAGTGAAATGGGAAGATTATTCTGACACAACCGAGGAAACAGCAGGGGCTATTGATACCCTGAGAGAGCTGAGGGCACATTGGGTCCGCACGTGTCAGCACCCTGAGGTGGCTCATTCATTGTTCTAGAAGTGCTCTCTCTGCACAGGACAGTGATACCCCAAATAAGACCATATGTCTTAGAAGAAAACCACCTCCTCGCAAATCTATCAGAAACCTACTCCTCAGCTCTCTAATATGTTGGGAAGTAAAATCTGACTCCATCTAAGAGTTATGAGTATTAGTCTTTACAATGCTGCAACTTCTAACAAAATAGTCAATAATTAATGAAAAGTTTATATATAAAGACTCCTCCAATTGTGACTCACTTTTCCTTGCCAATTCATATTGTAGCCTAAAGTTATAAATGATACTAAATTATATTTAAATAGACAGTTTAAGTGTTTATTATTGTGACTGCTTACCCAATAAACTGAAATTATTTGCTCCCATTGTGTTTCAACATTTAGACATTTATCTCACAAAGTAATTTTTGTTTGTCTTATATAAAACTACTTTTCAAAAATCAAGATCATTCCTTCTCATTAGGGTTAAGAGATTTGAGTACAAAACACTGGAATATGAAATGATTTTCTATTGAGGAGGGTGGACCACGGTATTTTCTTTGAAAGCCTTGGGTTCCTCTCCCTAATAGAACTCTTCAAAATGAAATTATTCCTATACAACATGAACAATCTGAGTTTTTAGTAAGTATCCTATGATTGCCATTCAGAAACATCAAGTCAAGAAGCAAAATCCTAGAAAGTAGAAATTCTCCTGGTGGCTTACTTTTCTCTCGTCTGTTGGGTAATGGGTTGCATACCACAGGCTCCGCCTCCTTTCAGCTGTGATTTGGATGGGGCTGCAGGCCAGTGATTGCTCCTCCTCCTTGGTCCTCTCATCCTGTACCTGAGACACAGAATTAGCCACGGGATCAGCTGTGCTCTGCAGAGTGCTTCTCTCGGCAGCTCAGACATTTCAATGTGATTGTTTTTTAGTTAATTACACTACACACACACACACACACACACACACACACACCCATATAACTTTTTAAGGTGGGAAATTTGCTGCCCTATAAGTGCTAAGTAGGTCAGTATTGTATCCTGATTCTTACTCCATCCTATATATTACAGGAGTATGTCCTAACATTAAGTATATACTTCATTTCAATATAAATTCAGAACTGCACTAAAAAGATATTGGATGGATGGTTATTAGATGAAAAGCTTGCAAGAAAAAAAGTGCACTATTAGCTGTATAACCCAGCCATGGATAATTTTTAATTAAGAGATTTGTTAAAGGCAGAATCTTCTGTTATTTACGTACTACTAAGCAGGAACTTAGCTAATCACAAGCTGTTGACATTGGTCTAAATCAGACAATTGGTTTAGAAAAGGTGATAGAGGGGCTAAAGAATCTGAATGCTCCCATGAGAGCATTGACATACCACTGACACTGGGGCAGAGCCAGTAAACTTAGCCTGAAGGCCAGCTGTCAGCTTCCCATGTGGGTGTGAATTCACTAATATTTTTTAAGTTTTTATTTATTTATGCCTTCAGAACTTGGTGCAGGCCAAAGGAGTGGTGGGTGAGAGGCTTCACCAGAGACAGAGTGGAGAGCAGAACAGGCAGATCGACAGAGTACATGGCTGACGGGAGCAGCAGGTGGGTCAGGAGAGGTCTGCACGCCATGTGGGTGAGCTCCCTGAAAGAGGATTGAACTGGTGCTGCAGTGGCTTCGGAGAGCTTCATTAATGCAAAGCTTTAACCCGTTGCACCACCAGGGAGAGCCCTGAATCCTCTCTTTACGGGTCTCTGTCCACACAGCACAGTTAAATCATGACAGCTACTTCCCTCTCTCTTTCTGAGGTAGAATTTTATCTCAGAACTATCTAACACTTGCTGGCTAACATCTTTCGTGAAATGGGCCAGGTCAGTGGAACTACAATATCATCGGCAAGCTGTCTCCCATCATTGTGTACTGTGACTTAGCCCATTTAAATACAGCAGACTGGAGTGTATGACTGGGCCCTATTGTCCAAATACTCCTCCAGCCACCCATTTGTAGTGTTGCTGTTAACTCTGTGGTCCACAGCTAGATTGTCTGCCTTCCTTTGTCCCCAGACAGCCTGTGACAAAGTTGAATGTCACTCGGGTCTGCAGGGCTCTGCACAACTTGAGACGGCAACATCACAGCATCGGCACAAATGTTCCTGCTTGAGAGCTACCACTAAAACTGAGGGATTTGTACCAAATACGATGCTTTACTGTAACTTCCAGCACTTACAGAAATAGCTCCTATGATTTTTCTTTTGTATATAGGTGTTAACTGTACACAGATGCATATACTTGTCTAATATATGAGTTTGTGGATGGAGTAAATACAATAATTACTTCAAAGGACCACACTGACAAGCTTCGGCTTTAGAAGAGACTTGGAGAAACGATGTGACAGAAGATGCTTTGGACCCCTTAGGGCCCCAGAAGGCATTCTGTTGCGATGCAACCACCATCAGTAGGCCCCACTGGAACATGAGTGCTCGTTGGAGCTGTTTCCTAATGTGTTGGCTTATCCCCTGGTGGGTAGAAGAGAGTTGACAACTCTTGTCTATACCACTTGTTGTCTTCATGTACCAATAAGCTACATTGCAACTGAGCTCCGGTGATCATTTGGGGAGGAAATAAACATGAATGAGGTTTTCTAATACTAAAAGGGAAAAGACAGAGTCACACAGCACTTCTGGTCCTGACTTGAAAAGTGCTATGTTCTTGTCATCATTCCCACAGGAAACAAGCCAGGCTTCACTATGTATGAAAGAGATGTCCTAATCCCCTGGCCTCATGATGGGATGTCACTGGGGGCTGAGTTATCTCTGTAACATCTTCAGAGGGAGGACAGAGGTCTAAGAAGATTTGGAGAACTGACACTCTAGCTTTGTTGCCAAACATAGGTTGGATCAGATTTCTGCTGTTCAGTAAATGCGCTGTCAGAACAATTTACCTCTCTCAGCTAATTTTCCTCATCTCTGAGAACAATACCAATTCTGAGTTTTTTTTTTTTTTTTT
>NW_004567117.1:3020640-3044682 GCF_000260355.1 Condylura cristata | reverse complement strand
GCTGAGGGGAGCAGCGGGCGGGTCAGGAGAGGTCTGCCACGCCATGTGGATCTCCTCCAGGGCAGGCGGGGATTGAACTCATGCGGAAGTGGCTTTGGCTTCTTAGTGCAGTGCTTTAACCCGCTGCGCCACCAGGGAGGGCCCAATTCTGAGTTTTTTTTAATGGATTGAATAAGATAATATATGTGAAGAGTTGAGCTTAGGACCCAGCACTTTGTAAACTGAGTCTCACACCTTCTTACCTCCTCCTGTTCTTAGAGTGTGTGAAAAGAAAAACTGTCTTTGCTGTGTTGGTAATTGTATCCGCTTACTACTTTTTTTGCAGAATCAAAACACTATAAGCTGCTGTGGTTATTTTGGAGTATGGTATTGACGGGTGAGTGCTTATTAGCAATGTGCCATTCGTCCTGCAGGGGGGTTTCAGGTTACTGGCAGGTAAGACCAGTTTAATCCTTACCAGGGGCTCCTGCAGCCAGATGCGAATCAGTGTGGCCAGTGTGTAGTACATCACCAGAAGAAGGATGGGGTTGGCGTGGTGATACCACGACAGGTCTGGGTTTGCTACGATCTTCCAAGTGCTGGAACAGTCTGTTCGAATTACTGATTTGATACCAAACAACCTAATTAAAAACAAAGAGAATATTAAAATACAAACACTATATGTCCCTAACAATGACTAAAACATATTGGAGAGACATTAAAACATATTAGCTGATTAATACATCCATGATCTATTCCTAGATTAACCCATTTTATTACAGATACTTCATGACTTTTCTGTATATACACACAATATAGGTTTCCGTGTGGTAGTATGTATAAAGTTGATACCAACACCAGTCAGATGATGTTTATATTGATTTTACAACCTAATACTAAATCCTTGTATACCTTTCAGAACTTTGTTTTATTTGTCTATCAGCCCTATTAAATCCCTGCATTTTCGAAATGTCAGTTGTGCAGTAACATGTAACTAAGCATAAACGTGAGTTTTGGCAGGATTATCATTAGCTATTCAGTAAATGTTATTATTCAGTTGGGCAAATACTGAAATTGAACACAATTCTATAAAGCAGGCATAAAAGTCTGATATTGCATACTAGAGATTTTGCATAATATATTTTTTTGTTCTTCACAGTAGGAAGAAAAAAATCCAGCTAACAAGAATTAGGTTCCACTTAGAATGGTGGGACACTTTGAACATAGCTTTGTGATTCTAGATTAAACTATTAGTTTCTTTTATAGAGAACACAGGATCATTTAGATTTGCAATCACAGCTAGATAGTCCTTGGATTCACCCAACAGTTGAGTTTGAACTACCAAATCCTTCATCTTCTCCCCATACTTGGTACCTCAGCAATTGTCATTTCAAAAATACTTGCTTTGCTTTACAGAAAGACAGAGCTCCCATAGCTGCTTGTAGATGGAAACACCCCTTACTAAAACAGATTTTGCACATTTCCACTAAGGAATTGGTCTTATGTATGAACTAACATACACAGGTCGATGTTCAGAATGACATGATTTTTTTCTACAGAGCTATACAAATACTGTAAAACTCTGTCCTCTCTCTATATAGAAATAATTCTTAAAAATATGGAATGTTTTTACTTGAAATGTCACATCTTTTCTAGCACTGTACTTCTAATTAAAGTATTACATAGATTTCTGGTATGCATCATTGTAAATCAACTTACAATACATTAAGTTACATCTGCATATACTTCATTAAGTTCACTACTAAAAGTCTAATTCCACCTTTTGCCCTCACCACCAGTCCCTTTTACCAGATTTATCCTTCTCCTTTTCCTCCTGGTAAACACTAATTTGTCTCTTTTTATTTACTTAACTTTTACTGTGGCCCTTCTATAATCAAGTAGTACTTCCTGACATTGACAATATAAAGAAAGGAAACATCACGGGCCTGACCTCCTGGACTCACCACCAGTCTAACTACAACAGCAGCATATGTTGGTTTGGTGTGAGCAAGGTGTTCTGGAAGGCTTTCTGTCTGTGGATGTTTGGGACATGTGCTGGGCAGGGGTGTCAGGAAGAATGCTGGATCTTAGAGAGTAAAAAAAGGTCAGAAGAGTAATAAGGAGAAGAAAGGGATATCCTGAATGATTGGTTGGCAGGTTGACGGATTGGCCTGATGTGAAAAGTAGGAAATAACGCATAGTCAGAGCAAATACTCTGTTTCCTTACAGATGCATCACTGAATGCAATAAATTTCATTCTATCTTGATGATTACCACACAACTGCTAGTATATTTAAATGGTCTTAGGCCAAATGAATTCAACAAAAATAGCCACATTTTAAAGATTCAACAGTCATTAAAAGTACTTTAAAATGGCCCTCCTTGGTTGCGTGATGGGTTAGGACGCAGCACTGTAAGCTAGCTGCCTCTGCTTCAGTGCGAGTTGATCCCCACCCAAGAGGTGACCCACATGGTGTGGAAGACCTCTCCTGAGCCGTCCGCTGCTCCCCTCAGCAGTGTACTTCATTGATCTGCCTGTTCTGTTCCCCACTTTGTCTCTGGTGAAGACTCTCACTGACCCCGCACTTCTAGCCTATACCCCAGTTTTGTGTGCACTAATAAATAAATCTTAAAAAAAATTTTTTTAACAAGTACTTTAAAAAAAATTTGTTTGCCTGGAAAAAAAAAATTGCATTTCCATTTAATGCTTATTTAGAAGCAGAAAGGTAAAGCTTTTGTTTTCTATGCCTTTGGAATATTCCTTGGTCTCCAGACCCAGTTCTGGCAATAGTGGAGCACACATATATTTGGCAGGTGACTCACTATCTTTAAATGTTTAGTTTCTTATGAAATCTAATTGATAGAGGGGTGGGGAGATGTTATAAGCATGTGGACAGTGAAAGGAAATCTTTGAGAAGCTCTTATGCTAAATGCCAAGATTTTTGTCAACTCAGTTTCTCAGAGGATGGCTGTCTCTGATTGATAGTCAGGTCCCAGGAGACACAGCAGACCCTTGGGCACACACTACTGCTTTTCCACCTGTCTGCCTCACAGTGCCCTCTAACGTCAGCATCTCTGTCCACAGAAAGGTCTACATCTTCTCTTCTTGGACAACTACCATACTGACGGGGGCCTCCAGTTTTTTCCTTTATATTATGACCCTTGCCAGAGTTACCCTCAGAAACCTGAGTATGGTACCTCCTTTTTTCTGTTTCCTATTCTCTACCCCCTGAAGAATAACCCCAAATACCAGAGAAAGTTTTTCCTTGCCTACAACAACCTGCTCTTACATTTCTTTTTCAGATACCACGAACTGGAGCATGTTGGATTCTTTGGGGTTTACATAAACTTTAAAATCCCTTTGGTCTTGCTACTTCTTGTTTTACCAGACTTCTTTCCAGATAGCTGTTCTAGGGTCACTAAATCAAGGATTGGGAGTACATTTACTACGTGGGCTTTGCCCATTCCAGGTAATGCAAATCCAAGGTATTTGCATTGAATTGGTAGGGCATAGACTTGCTCATATCTCTCAGGCCAATTTCAGTCCTATCCCTAACTGCACCCCATAATACATCCATATTAATATAATCCTTCCAGATATGTTCAACCATCCCCCATTACTATAGGGGTCACTCAGGATACCAGCCGTCTGGGAAGGCATGATTCTATTACTGCCAGAATGTATTGGCCGAACACTTATGATAATTTATAACAATAGGCTTCTGTTGTAAACATCAGTTCATCTTCATTCTTTCTTTCAGTCCTGATACTTTTCATAGTTAATGTCAACTCTTAGTCTAAAGCCAATTTCCACATTCTTAATTCAGGCTTCTTTTCATCTTCATTTCTATTGGACATTCTTGACATCATTAAGGCTCAGTTCCAACGTCACCACTCTGGGAAAACTTCTATGATTTCTCCTGATTGAAATCAATTTGTCCAGCCCTCTGCATCCACAACAATTGAATTTGTAGTCATATGTAAGCATATATGCTTATTTCTCTGTTTAATTTGATTCTATTTCCATCAAAAAAAAAAAAAAAAGGGTACATATTGCCTTTTAAAAAATCAGTTAATTTGACCCTCCCTGGTGGTGCAGCGGGTTAAAGCACAGCACTAAGAAGCTAAAGCCACTTCCGCTTGAGTTCGATTCCTGCCTCCCCCGGAGGTGACCACATGGCGTGGCAGACCTCTCCTGACCCCCCACTACTCCACTCAGCAGTGTACTTCATCGATCTGCCTGTTCTGCTCCCCACTCTGTCTCTGGTGAAGCCTCTCGCCACCCCTGAGCCTCTGGCCTGTACCCCAGTTCTGTATGTACAAATAAATAAAAAAAAAATCAGTTAAAAAAATCAGTTAATTCATTTGTTTTTCTTTATTAAGGTGATACTGGTTTACGACACTGTACATGATTTAGGGAAATAGTTTCACACCTCTTCTCATCTTGTCTTGAAGGTAGGGCCTAGTATTAGCAGATTTAAAGGTAATCACATTTAATTGAAGTAAAAGACTAAGTTAAGCCATTAAGTTACAGTAAATGGCCGTGGCTATGATAATGAATAAGGAATGGCAAAGTCACTGCTTTTGAAAGAGAAAAAAAGGAAGAAGGGGTAGAAAGGAGCTATAGCTCACCAAAGGATTCTAGAAATTTTAGGGATACATGTAGTGCTGTGGTCTGGATCCCATCATCCTGGATTTTAGTGCTCTTGCTTTGGGAGCACCACAAAGTATTGCAAGGTCAGTGTAATTCATCAGAGTCCTGCTTGGATCACATACAGCAGATATCATTTTTGTGGTTTACCATTACTGATATGAATCTCAAACTTTACCATCTGGATGGATCAATGCATAAAATGTCTATAGTTAAGAAATAACATTTCCAGGCCCTCCCTGATGGCTTACTGAGTTAAAACACAGCACTGCGAGGCTAGCCTGCACCAATTTGATTACTGGCCAGGGGGGTAACCCACATGGTGTGGCAGAACTCCCCTGACCCACCGGCTACTCCCCTCAGCAGTGTACTTCACCAATCTGCCTGTTCTGCTCCCTACTCCATCTCTGGTGGATTCTCTCACTGCCCCTCCACCTTTGGCCTGTACCCCCATTCTGTATGCATAATTAAATAAATCTTAAAAAAAGAAAATGAGGGCCCTCCCTGGTGGTGCAGCGGGTTAAAGCACTGCACAGCATGGAGAAGCTAAAGCCACTTCAGCATGAGTTCGATTCCCGCCTGCCCCGGAGGTGACCACATGGTACAGCAGACCTCTCCTGACCCGCCCACTGCTCCCCTCAGCAGTGTACTTCATCCATCTGCCTGTTCTGCTCCCCACTCTGTCTCTGGTGAAGCCTCTTGCCACCCCTGAGCCTCTGGCCTGTAACCCAGTTCTGTATATATAAATAAATCTTTTAAAAAAAAAAGAAAAAGAAATAACCTTTCTAAACCCGAGAAATTAAATGTATAATTAAGAAACAATAAGCAATTCAAATATCCAATAGGAACAAAATAGGGAGTAACCTGAATGATTCCCTCAAGATCCTACAATAACATTTTCACTGGGTTCCTATTTATTTCACATCTTTTGATTAGAGGATGTTACAGCTCGAGGAACACTCTCTCATCACATTACTTGGGTTGTTCTTCCTCTGCAGGACCAATTGTATGGCCCACCTAGCTCTGTGGCTCCATTGATTCCTTCTAGATGTTTTGCCTTCATGAGACACTTACTTTGCTTTTTTTTTAATTTTTCTCCTTCCAAAGCACTCATAACATCTGACAACATATGGTGATTATGAACTGGCAGGCTATTTGTTTCTATTCACACATGTTGGCACCTGTTTGAAGGGTCACCTCAGACCACATCTGCTTGGCCTAAAGTCATGCAGAAATCCAGCTATTTGCAAAAAATAGGTAATACTGAATGTAAACCACACTTAAAACATTTTTTAACAGTTCCACAATACACAGAGAATAAACTTTATCATCTTAAAATTGTAAGTGTACATTGCAGTGCTATAACTACTTTCACATTTTTGTGCAAAAGCTCTGGAGCTGCCCCACAGGGCGCAGCAGACCACTCCTATCTCTCCCACTGCTCCCCTCAGCAGTGTACTTCATCAGTCAGCCTGTTCTGCTCCCCACTCAGTCTCTGGTGAATCCTCCACCACCCTGGCACTTCTGGCCTGGACCCCAGTTCTGTATGCATAAATAACTAAATCTTTAAGAAAGCAAGAAATGACTAAGTTCCCTCAAGGTTGACCATGTGTGTGTCTCCTCTGGTGGTGCTCACGCGGAGCCGGTTTCTGGACCTGAGTCTGGGTCTTGGATTCCCCCCCTGCCCTTCTCCTCTCTTCGTGGTTTCCTTCTTTTGGCTGATAATAGCCTCTAGAATTCTGATAGGGCCTTTGGCTTTCACTAAATGGTAAATCCTCAGCACCCAGATGTTATTTTTGTAAAAGTGCCACCTGGGTCTCCCATGTAGTGGGCTAGTGTGGCTGTTTCTCCTTGCTTCATGGCAGCAAAACAGACCCTAGTTTTCTTACTACAGGCCCAAATTTGGCCCTTTTCTTATTCCTTCTCTTTGCTCTTTGCCCTTTTCGTTTGAATTCTGTATCACTTCTGCTATGAACCCTCACAGGTAACACAACACTTACAAGGTTCACAAAAGAACTGCTCTCAGAACTGCCACAGTATGATCACATCAGCCATCCTGAGAACAGGACATGAAAAACTTACACCGTTTTCCTGTAAGTTCAATTACACGTTTTGTAGCAATCAGAGATTCAAACTATTATATCCTTGCAAGTGTACAAAATCACATACTCCTTTCTCTGGTTTGTGCATAAAACTTCAATTCTAATTTAGATTAGGTAGCTAACATTTTGAGGGATTTCTTGATGCACTGAGTTGAATAAAGCCTGTAACCTCTTTTGAATATTTTTTTAAAGATTTATTTATTTATGCATACAGAGCTGGGGTACAGGCCAGAGGTGCAGGGGTGGTGAGAGGATTCACCAGAGACTGAGTGGGGAGCAGTACAGGCTGACTGATGAAGTACACTGCTGGGGGGAGCAGCGGGTGGGTCAGGAGAGGTCTGCCGCCATGTGGATCACCTCCTGGGTGGGGTTTGAACTCATGCTGAAGTGGCTTTAGCTTCTTTGTCCTGGGCTTTAACCTGCTGCGCCACCAGGGAGGGCCCTCTTTTGAATATTTTAATTATTTTTTGGACATGTCATAAGGAACAAAACCTTTCTGGTCAAAATCTGTCTGATGTAGAAAGTAAAAACAAAAGAAAAATCAAATCTTATGAGTTGGTTACTAGGCACACAGCTTTTATAAGCAAAAGACAGAATAAAGGTATAAACTATTGCTACCTCAAGGTCAGTATAGCCATGAACCAATGTGGAAAAACTCAAATAACATGACAGTTTTACTTAATAGAAAGTCATACATGTCACTGAATTTTAAAGTTTAATACTTTAAGACTGGATGTTGAAGTATTGTTTGATAACTCCCTCCCGCCTAAAAGTTTGTGAATAATAGACGTATTTCCCTAAAGTTATATTTTAAATTGTAAGAGGTTTTTTTTTCCATTAACAAAAGGACAGTAAATTTAATCAGAATGAGAAATTGAGCTGCTGCTGTGTTGTAGTCTATTTTTTTGTTTTTAGGATTTATTTGTTCATACATATAGAACTTGGGTACAGGCCAGAGGTAAGGGGGATGAGAGGATTTAGCAGAGACAGAGCGGGGAGCAGAACAGGCAGATCGACAAAGTACACTGCTGAGGGGAGCAGTGGGCGGGTCAGGAGAGGTCTGCTGCCCCATGTGGGTCACCTCCCTGGATGGGGATTGAACTTGTGCTGCTATGGCTTCAGAGAGCTTCACAGGGCTGTGCTTTAACCTGTTGTGCCAACACAGAGGGCCCAGGAATCTCTATTTTAATAGAACAGTTGGTGATTTTGGTACATTGTGACTGTTCAACTAAAAGATTGACGTTTTGCTTCCATGGTTTCTGAAATGATTTTGGAAAAAAACTGTGACCTGGAGGTAAAACATACATAGAATAGTTGTAGGGGCATCATGGAATAATGAGGGTGTGTGTGAGAAGCTGATTCCTGGAGAGGACCCCGGTGTCAATTGTGCAGTTAAGAATACCGGGTCTCCTCACTCCCCAAATTCTTATCACCCATATTGTCATCACACTTAACATGGTAATTTTGTGGGCCCTCCCTGATGGTCCAATGGGTTAGGACGCAGCACTCAAGCTGGCCACAGCTGCTTCAGTGCCAGTTTGATCCCTGGGCTGGAGGTGACCCACACGGTGCCGCAGACCTCTGTTGACATGCCTGCTGCTCCCCTTAGCAGTGTACTTCATTGATCTGCCTGTTCTGCTCCCTACTCTGTCTCTGGTGAATCCTCTCACCACATCTGCATCTCTAGTCTATACACCAATCTGTTTGCATAAATAAATCTTAAAAAAAATTATAATTTTTCTATGACAATTTTGAGTCACATGTTCAGAAAATCCCCAGCATTCACAGTAGGAGCATCATAGATGTGCCAGAGCCCCACACCTCTTAGATACTAAGAGCTCCCTTAGTATCCAAGGTTTAAAGTTTCTTCTCCTCTCTTTTGGTGCATCTTGTATCCTGTCCTCTGTCCTGGCAGATGCTCTATGTTGTACTCTTGAGTTCAATGCTGAAGTTAACAAGAGAAATGTAGGTGTGCACAGGTGTGGTCATTTGGCATGAACACCAATGGGGGCTCCTTCAGACTGGCCTTTTTTGGTTCACAGTTCAGTCCCTTCCTTTCATCCCCACTTCTCAGATGAACTGGTCAGCATGCACTCTCACTGCTCCCAGCAGGGCTAACTCAGTCCCTCTCACAGCTGTTCTCCTCTCAATTGAACTTAAGAGAAACCCCTTTCCCCCCATAAAAAAGCACTCCCTGGCATCTATAATAGTCCTTTTCCACCACGGTTTGCTATAGCACACTTGTCTACATGGTAGTCTCTATTCTTTTAATACTTATTTTTCCTCTCTGGTCTCAACTAAGGGGTGCAAGCTAAAGAGATCGGGTACAGGCCAGCTCTTTTCCCAGATGGAAAAATTCTGAACTGGACTTGCATGAAGCTCTATCAGCAGCAGCAAATGTTGTCTCCAAACAAATCAGTAACTTCCAAAAAAACAACAGAGTTTGAGGGGCTAAAACTCCCAGTTTCCAGAAGATAAGGCTGAAAGATAAATAAATAGGGTAAATTTTAACAATGCTTCTTGTTTTCCTCTTTACATAGGCAACATCAAATAGATACATCAAATGTACACCCCCCGGACTATCTCTGTGAAAATCCTTGAAAATGTAAAATGTTTTCCTTGCAGATAGTCTAAAATTCTCATTGTGATCCTGAGAATTCAGACAGATTTCCAGAAGCATCTGCCCCAGGGCTCAAGTTTTCAGTCTTAATTCTTTAATAAATGTACTTTTGCTTGCTCAACTTATATAAGTCAATAGTGGTCACTTACTATTTGCACCTGAAGTTACATCACACACCTTATTTCATGTGAAGGGTACAAATAGCTGCAGCATCAAGAACTCACCTCAGTAATCCCTAAACTTCTCTTAAGAAGTTTGACACGGTATGCTTCTTTGGGTCACACACACAATGTAATTCAACATTTCTCTAAGTGGGAAGCTTACATCACTTAGAGAAGGTGTGGACACCCCATTCCCCCATTCCAGCTCCAGGAACTCTTGTTCTTTTGTCTCAGAGCTCAGGGGAAGTGTGAGAAACTTGCCCTGTGGTCCACAAATCAGTTATTTATTATTTTTTTAAGATTTATTTATTTAGTCATACACAGAAGGGGTACAGGCGAGAGGTACAGTGAGAGGATTTAACAGAGACATTGGGGAGCAAACAGGCAAATCCATGAAGCAAACTGCTGAGGGGAGCAATAGGCAAGGCAGGAGAGGTCTGCTGCGCCATGTGGATCACCTCCGGATCTGGGGGTCAAACTCGCTCTGAAGGGGCTGCGGTTAGCTTGCAATGCTTTGTCCTAACCAGTTGGGAGGGCCCGAATCAGTTATTCTTACACCACTAAAGTTTGAAAATCACAGATCAGCTCAGCGGCAAAGCCTTGGAAAAAGTTCTGAAAAGACCTGGAAAAATTCTCCTTAGACACACAACACTTAGAATTTCTAGCTGCTCCTTAGAATTGAAAGGAAGGGGCTGCTTATTCAGAGAGGACTTCTGTGTGAGACATGGACTGGGAGAAGCCGTGTAGGAATTTTCCTTATTTATCAAGGCTGTCACAGAGCTGCAACTCATAAGTTTGTGCTACTGCTGTGCTAATTTTAGAGATGAGGGAATCTGCTCAGAGAGCCAGAGTAAATTCAGCTCCTGGTAAGTGTCTGAGCAACACTCAATCTATACCAAGTTGATCAAATGAAGAGGGGAAAGGTACTTTGTTTTCTTCAGTAAGAAAGCCAGTAAATGTTTTATAATATATGTTGAATGAGTGAAGAGAAACAGAGAGGAATTATCTTGGGACACTAAAACTAATTCCACTGATTCCTTCAAGCCAGGTGTAGGATCAGTGAAGAGGCTCAGGCTTTTGTGCTGCTGGTCTCAGTGGCTTTCACTTGTGACTTGAATGTAGGAGGTGCTTGGGAGCGTGGGCATGGGGTACACATGCCTGATGGTGGACAGGTGGAGTGTGGGGTGACGGGCAGCAGAGGCTGGTGCAGTGGCTGTGACACGGAGAATGGCTATGAGAGTCAGGATCACGAGCTGACACCAGAGAGAGAGGGCCCAGAGTGTAAAGATTCACCAGGGGCTAGGAGGCCTGACAGCCCCTGGGGTCAGTCCAGGTACTTAGGCCCCCTGCCTGCCCTGCACCTGGTCGCCTCATTACAAATGGTGCAAAAGATCATTAGAAAGCCAGAAAAAGGGCTCCCCCTGGTGGAGCAATGGTTTGGGACAACGCAGCACTGCAAGTGAGCTGCAGTCGCTTCATTGTGAGTTCGATCCCTGGCCCCAGAGGTGACCCACATGGTGCGGCAGACTCCTCCTGTCTTGCCCACTGCTCCCCTCAGCAGTGCACTTCATCAGTCAGCCTGTTCTGCTCCCCACTCTGTCTCTGGTGAGGCCTCTCACTGCCCCTGCACTTCTGTATGCATAAATAAATCAATCTTTAAAAAAAAAAAAGTCTGAAAAAGTCACTGAGGTCTCAAGAACTCTCCTTGCCCATTCTCCTTGGCTATTGCTGGCACTACAACAGGATGAAGGTGGTCTCGCTTGTTCTCACTGAGGCAGAGTGGCAACTGTTGCTCTGCTTGACCGGGGCATGGTGACACATGGGATACAGTGGCATAAGGGTGGTGGAGATTGAAGAAGCGGCTCTTTATTTATTTATATATATATATATAATATAATAGTTTATTTTTACATCATTTTGTACATTTTTTTCATCTCAATTGTAATCCCTGTGGGTTTCCCATCGCCGAATCACCCATGTGCCATCACCATAGTCCCGTGCACTTCCCCCCCTCCCCGTTTTTAATCCCATTCCCCACTCCACCCCATAAAATGTCTCTGGTATATGACTGTTCATTATTCTTATTATTTTCTCGCCTGGTCCATTATACTCCTGCTATGAGAGAAACCATCCGGTATTTTTCTTTCTCTTTCTGGCTTATCTCACTAAGCATGATCTTTTCCAGCTCCATCCAAGTTGCTGCAAAAGACATGTGTTTCATTTTTGGTTGCTGAGTAATATTCCATTGTATATATGTACCACATCTTTTTAATCCAGTCATCTACTTTTGGGCATTTGGGCTGCTTCCATGTTGCGGCTCTTTATTTTTAATTAAAATTGGTTTTAAAGTTGTATTTTTGAGGTAATGTTGATTTAAATCACTGTATATGTCTTGGGAGTCTAGTTTCACAGGTTGTATGTTTTTTCCCCTCATCTGTCACCAAAACCCCAGTAACCCTCCATTACACACCCCCCTTGTTTCCACTCCATCACATCCCCTTCTGGTAGCCTTAGTCATAGTCCAGTGTGCTTTTCCCCTCCTGTTTCAACCTTTCCCTCCCCTCCTTGATGCCTCAGGTCCTGGTCAGCTTTCAAGATCTGCCTTTTTCTGACCTTTTGTTTGGTTTTTCTGTAGTCCACATATATAAGTGAAACCATTTGTAATTATCTTTCTCCTTCTGACTTATTTCCCTTATCATATTCCCTTCCAGCATCATGGGTGTTGCTGCAAATGACAAGCATTTATGCTTTTTATCACTGAGCAATATTCCATTGTGCATATACGCCACAACTTGCCCATCTATCTTCGAGCATTTAGAAAGTGACTCTTTAAGAACAGATGAGAGATTCAAGAACATTTATCAGTGTTGGAGCAGCCAGAGGATTTGGGAAAGGTGTGAATATGGAATATGGTCCTGAGACAATGGGATTGCTTTCTTTCTCTGCACACTCTCTTCCCAGGCACTTTGCAACCTGCTGTGGCACCTGCAGACTCTCCTCTCCAGATGGATTCATCTGTTTGTTTTTATTTTTTAAGATTTATTTTATTTATTTTATGCAAGATCTGGGGAGTAGGCTAGAGGTGTGGGGGATGAGTGAGAGGATCCACCAGAGACAAAGTGGGGAGAAGAACAGGTGGATCTATGGAAATACTGCTGAGGGGAGCAGAGGGCCAGACAGGAGAGGTCTGCTGCACCTTATGGGTCAGCTCCCTGGCTGGGGATGGGCCTCATGCTGTAGTAGCTACTGAAAGATTCATGGTGCTGAAACTTAACCCCTTGAAACTATGAGACAGGCCCCTTATGTCACCAGGGAGCCCACTCACCTCGGGTCTATTTTGGGACCACTACTGGGTCCTACCCCCAGACCACCTGAAATCTCTCTTGTAGGGTTGAGGATGGCAGATGGTGCAGAAGCTCCCCAGTGTGTTGAAAACTATTGTCAGCCCACTGATTACACTACTTTGTTGCCTCATTTGAGTAGATTACCTAGGACTGTGTTGATTGTAAGGGTGTACCAATTCTCCGGTACAAATTGTACACAATAAAGGCATCACCTATTAGAGGCTTTAAGGGCCTGTCTCATAGTTTCAATCTTTTTCATCTTCAGGCTTAAAATAAGGTCCTAGTGAATTTATGTCCCTAGTGAGACTAGTCCTTCTTTTCCCTCACCTTCAGGCCAAGCTGCTCTCTCTACTCAGTGTGCAGTTTCTGGACTCTGCTTAAAGAATATATCTGCCAGTCCTTTGTTTGGAAAACTCATTAGTTTACTCTATCCCTAAAACAAAAGCTCCTTTGTAAACACATGTGTAGCCTGGCTAACATTCCTCTCTAATCCTTGTTTTCAGTACTTTTGTACCGAGTGTATCACCTCTGTGTGATAGCAAAGCATTGCAGGGAAGTGATTCAGAATGGGGTCTTCACACTTGATTTCAAGTATGATGGTGTGATTTGGGGTGAATCACTCCACTTATTAATATCCCAGTTTTTATAAATTAAAAGTGTGTGGGGGTAATAATAAAAACTACTTTCCTGAGTCCTTGGGAGGATTAAGTGAATGAATTAGCACTTGACAACAGTAAATATTATTAAACCTCAACTATTTTAATTATTGACTCAGCTCTATTATTAAAATAGATGTTTGATTTTTCTTCTTTAAGGAGCCACAGAATCTCCTGGAAGATTAGAACATAGTGACTGAATCCTGAGAGAGTCAGGCACTTCATGTCCACAGCCTGTTACAATAGATCAGTGAGGCCATGTCATAGGTATTATTCAACCAATTGTAGGATTAAGATGCCAAAATCCAAGATCTTAAATAGCAGAAAATACAATAAACAGAAACCCAGGCCTGTGTGAATTATGAAATCCTCCAGGCCTTCTGATAAAGGCAAAATCCCTGCAATGCCAAAAGGAGACTATTCCTTCTCTTTTAAGAAAGAAGCATGTCTCCTTCCCTCACACCCACCTCTCCTTCACGTTACAAGAGCGTTATCACTGAATTTGCTCAGTGGAAACATACATCACGACTCAGAGCTCTTTGGGAAAGAGCTGGAAGACACAGGATGAGCCTTAGACATTCCAAATTGACGATATTGAACACAAAGATGCTGATGAGTGTTTACTGTTGAATATAAAACAGATCTTTGTAATAAGATTGAGAAGTTTTAAGATATCTCTTCTACATATTTCCAGCATTTTAATACAATTGTTTCATTAACAAATGCCCATGCTATTATATTGGCAATATGTCCTGTGACAAAACCTAACCACAGGCCAAAGCTAACTTCCTAACCAAGATCTTACCTCAATCATTTACAAATAATCCAAATAATTCTCAATACAAGCCAAATTTACTAGCGATGTCTTAGCAATATTCCATTACAAAGGCTGAATGGTAGTTTTTATATTAACTTCCTTTGTGAAAAAGTGTCTGCATTTTCTGATACTGTGATTAATGTCATTTTTAGAAACTTACATAAGCAAGTAAAAATAAACCAATGTCAAGTAATCTTCCAATTTCTTCCTATTAGAATGTAAAAGAAAGCTCTAACTTTGTAAACATTCCATGAGATTCTTTCTCCTGGTTACTGGGTTACACTAACAAATTCCCACAAAATTCAGTAAAACATCTTTCAGTCAAATTTAGTTAATCCCTGGAATGACTCTTCTGATCTCTGAATTTAAAAGTTCTGAGTTATATTAACTTTTCCACTTTGACTGCTTTTTAAGGGAATTTAAAATACTAGCTTTGAATCATGAGCAATCAAGCTGCTTCCCTATCAGCAAACAATCTGAAGGTACTGCGGTGACTCACTCAAGCCCACTTACTACCTTGAAGAAAAAGCCTAGAATCAGACAGAAGAGCACTTGGAAGCTGTGGTCAATCCCCTGATGACTGCATTACTTTGTGCTCATAATTAGGCTGTGGTACTGAGGTGCATGATACAATGCATATAAATCATTACCACGGAGTGCGGTGTATTAAAGGTTCTCTAGAAACCGTGGCTGCTGCTATCACTATCACTGTGAAGTGTAACAGGAACTTAGTTTATACCAAGAACACAGCTATTTTTTAATACCTCATTCTTGTTAGCTCATATGAGTAGGTAAGTGTCCATTTTAAGATGGAAAAGAGCCACAATCCCTCATTCTTCTGGAGTCACAATATTTGTACAGGTTAGGAGAGTTTGGAGGATAAGTTGGAGGAAGGATTGAAAACTCTACTAGATTATGTTGTTAATATTAGGTCTTTTATAAGTATAAAGTTATGTATTTCCACTTGGTTATGCTATCAAATAAGGAATAGGGACAGAGAACACACCCATCATTATACATTACTTTTTGCAGAATATACAGTCTTCTGTTTTGCATAGTTACATGCTTATACACTTGAACTATGTGTCTTAGTTTCATATATTAGAAGAAATGTGCTTTATAGAGAAGTGAGCCACAACTACTTTCTAAGCCAAAGAAGAATGTAGATGAGGCAAGTGTGTTGTATAATATTGTTTTGGACATTCACAGACCACAGACATCAATGTTTGGAATCAAGGCCACAAAAGCATTGTCTTCAAGAGCTTTGTTCCTTTATGATTGTCTAAGTCTAGAAAGGAGAGAGTTTGTGGATTCAATGATGCTTAAGTAAAAAAAGGAAATCCTCCCTAAGGGAATAAGCAGGATCCCTGGGGTGATCTTTTCAAACTATATCCATACATTTCTGCTCTCAAACTTACCCCCAGTATTCTGATTCCCCTGCAGAATGTTTAGCAGCCTTGGATTACTGGGATAAAGAGGTGCCAGAGTACATTCCAAGGGAGATCTGTTCTTGAGAATGTTAGGACAGCAAAGAAACTGGAGAACCACTGTAGATGTTGTTAGAATCTCTTCTGACATAGAATCCAAAATTTTAGGGTGCACTCAATTTAAGTAAAGGCCTAAAATCTAACTGCTGGAAGGAGAAAACAGGTTTAGTTTTTTGTGAATAAACAAGAGTAAGGACTCACTGTCAAAAAGGCAAGGGAAGCCAGGTGTCTATAGAAAGTGATATTTCAACCCTTGTTAGAAATATGCTCCATGTTAGATATGTCTTTACTGGAACAAAATGGAATCTGTCAGTGATAGAATCTTTCCAGCAAGATTCTTCCTCCTCTTTATGGCATCCCACCACATAAATATAATGCTGCTTTGTACACATGGGCTTTTACTACTTTAATTTCCAACTTCCTTATCCCTCTTGCATTGCATCATAGCACAGCCAATGTTTGACCACCTTTTTTTCATTAGTGTCTTACTTGTGCTTTAAACACATGTCTATGCCAACACCATAGACACTTTTTGAGTGTGTGTGGAAATCTGACAGGTTTTAACTACGTCGTATTTTAGGCTTGGAAAAACTTTGCATTGAGTCTCCTGGGCTCTGCATCACATCTTTGAAGTCTTTTTTTGGCACATATGTGTCTTAACTGCTTGCCAATTTGTTGTAATTGGGCTTTATTCTACATGTGCAGAACACTGTCTTCTAAACTGTTCAGAGAACAATTCAATTTTATACCAGGTCATATATGTGCTATTTAGAATTGTGTTTGTTGATGGGTAAGTTTACGCCATTTGATTTTTTTTTTCCTATCTAGTTACTCTTCTCTGACGTCACATCGAGGGCTAATAACAGAGTGTTTGTATTCTGAAAATTTTAAAATAGGGTCTCTTTTCTTTGCCTGAACACACTTCAACTCTGAGAGAAATGTAAGAAAAATGTTTGGACTAGGACTTGCAGGACTTAAATTGGTTATCCAAGCTCCTTCTTCTATTATGGTAAGAAAACTCATAAACTGAAACCTTATGTGTTGGGCAGCATAAAGTAAGAAGTAGTAGATGTAGAGCCTCCCTGGTGGCCTTGGGGTTAAGTCTTGGCACTATCATGGTTATGGCCTGTGTTCAACCCCTGGCCAGAGAGCCAACCCATATATGGCGCAGCAGACCTCTCCTTGACTTGCCAACTGCTCCCTTCAGTAGTGTATTTTATCAAATCTCCCTTCTCTGTTCCCCACTTCATCTTGATGAATCCTTTCACCTCCTCCTAGGTTCCCCATCACTCACACTTCTGGACTACAACCCAGTTCTTCCCTGCAAAATAAATTAAAAAAAAAAGAAAAAGAAAAAGAAAGAACTAATAGATGCAGGTACTTCCATTACATGTGACTAGTACTTTAGTTAAGCAACTATTATGTGAACATAGATTTAAATAACTCAATTTAATTGATGCTTATAATTAATAAGCATACAGTTACAAAGTGAGAAAAACCAACACCAAGTAAGCTGTTACTCTAATGAATCAGGCCCAACTCTTAGATATATGCTATTGTTTCCATTATGCATAGATACTCTTTGAGGCACAAATGACTGAAAGATAGTAAGTGTTGAGTTTTAAAAATACAGGTCTGCTGACTTCAAATCACTATACTAACTTTCTTTTCAATGTAGTATCTTTTCAAATACCCTAAAAGAATCAGGAAACTCAAAGGAAAATGATTTATTTATTAATTCATTCATTTAGTAATTAATTAAGTCAGATGAGTCCTGTACTGAAGTTAGGCAGCTAAATATGATGTTACTCCTGTCATTAAAGCATACTCTATTTTAGAGGGAATATGACTTTAATACTGTGGAATGTTTTTAGGAAGTTAGCTTTACCCTGTTTGCCAATTATGAAGATAATTGTATAGCTTTTTCTCCTGTAAAATTGTTTGGGGAGTGGAGAGAGATAATGAAGACTCATCTTGCTTCTGTCTGAGCAAAGAGCGGCAAGAGTTCATCCTGAAGGGCAAAGGGTTTCTTATTAACTACACAAGAGCCACCTCATTTCTCAGGAGAGTAAGCACTTGTTTACTTTTGTATTTTAATTCATAAGAGTCATTTTAAAGAGTAATCTACAAATTATTGACCAATGAGTTTCATATTTAGTTCCAGAAATGTCAGAGAAATCTAAGGAAGAATTCTGGGAAACCCACTGGTTGAGGAGTGTTGTACCAGATGGAGCAGTACATCTTTTGCAAGAAGCATGACATCTAAACTAAAGTTACTTGAAGAAGAAACATAATATCTACAATAGAAAAGGAAATAATTGGTAGAAACCGAGCTAAAAGTCAGCTTTTATTTCAAGACCATTTCTGTATTTTCTGGGATATAATCCTAAATTTTTAAGGTTCATGTCACAAATAATAGCCATAACTTTGCATAAAATAGTCCCAAAATATGAAAAAAAAAACAAAAAGTACAAATTGAATGGATCATTTTTAGGAATTAGTTTTTTAAAACACATACACGTATGTCAGTGTATAACATGCTCCATGGAAATATAGCTTAAAGCAGTGTTAAGGAAAGACAAAGTTATCTTTGTGAAAATAAACTCTACTTCCATCTATAATTACTTAGTATGAAACTTACCATTTTTACTAAAATAAAATTTTATTTATGCTTGCTGTCATAGAAAATCAATTAATAATGTACACTCATGTTATTTGCATTAGTGTCAGATGGGATTAAAAGATTTTGAAAGGTAAAATATTAGTCTACTGGATAAATTAACTATTACCAAACCAAACAAATCATGGAAATGATGTTAGAGCTGTTCCTTCTTTTTATTGAAGGTAGCAGGTATCAGGAAGATGACCACAACATTTTTTTCACCATTATTAATTTTATGTATAATTTCTTCCACATTTTTAAGGGAAATCAGTGTTTTGAATAACAGGAGGGAGAAGGGATCTCACTCAATGACACTAAAATACATAAAGTTTGTAAACAAACACATAAAATAATTGACTTTTATATTGAAGATAATTTCTCAGAAAAAAAATGTGATGGAGGCCCTCCCTGGTGGTGCATTGGGTTAAAGCACAGCACAAAGAAGCTTAAGCCACTTCTACATGAGTTCCATTCCCGCCTGCCCCAGAGGAGATCCACATGGCATGGCAGACCTCGCCTGACCCGCCCTCTGCTCCCCTCAGCAGTGTACTTCATCAGTATGCCTGTTCTGCTCTCCATTCTGTCTCTGATGAATCCTCTCACACTCTGCATCTGGCCTGTACCCCAGTTCTGTACAAATAAATAAATAAATCTTTAAAAAAATGTGATGGAAAATTATTTAATCTATTACATCACTTTCAAAGGTATTCTACATAAATAGATAAAATATACTATCTGAAATAGGCCATGGTTGTCACTGTGCCAGAAACTTCCTACCAAGTGTCAAATCCTCCAGGGCAGTCAGTAAAATGAGAAAACAAAAACAAAAACAAAAGCAAAAACAAAAACATACAGTTCTCCTACCCAGTGAGTTTTCACATTATGTTCAAATCATTATCTGACTCATTCCCATTAGCAATGACACAGCTAGACTAGTTAAATGTAAAGTATGCAGAAAGCTGCAGATAACTTGTAGAGAAAAGGCTACTTCATGTTATTCAGTATTGGCTATGATTATAGAGGAAGAGATACACAATATGAATTTGTCATTGGTGCCAATAATACACAGAGTTTTGTTTCTGGTCAATATAAGTAATGAGTATTGAATTTACTTTCTTGTCTGGCACAACTGAACATATATGAAATAATGGCTTGCTAGACACTCTATATAAGGCAATAAAGGATAGAAATGAAAGAAAAACAGGTAATTATAAGGCTGACTAAGCTTAGTACATTGACAAAGTTTACAACATTGGAATTCTCTCCCTTGATGCTAAGAAAGGAAACCCTGGAAATGTCTGACAAATTCTCTGAGTTGAAAATGTGTAGCATATAGTTGGGGACAGTTTATGAAAGAAGTATAATATGGAAGTGGATTAATATTAATTAATTGCATCTATGAGATCCTAAGGCAATTAATTTACTAAAACAGAGATCGGATTGTAAATCACCAAAATGGCAAAATGAAATTATATAAGTTTTAATTTATACTGAAAAAGAACAAAGAGAAGAGAAATGAGGAAATTGAAAAGAAACAGAGATAATAGATCTCAACAATATATTCTTATTGCATGTATATGCTCTAAATACCCCCAGTTAAAAAGCAGAGATTGGATGTCAAAGAGATTGATAGTATAGAAAGCACCAGGAGTCTGTCTCCCTATCTAGACTACAATTTTATTGACATAAACTGTCTGAAAAAACTATTTTGATACTCTGGATTCTACTTGACAGTTTGAAGCTTCCAAGTGAAAGTTTATCTGGTAAATTATAATTTAATATTGGTCAATTGTGGTCTTCATTTTGGAGGCAGCTAACCACCCATCAATTACCAGGTCTATGATATTCAGCAATGGCAGTGTAACTCACCTAGTAAATAGGATCGGCAATAAAGAACATATCTTCCAAATATTCATGTTGGTATTTGAACTGTAAATTGCTGTCACTGAAATGCAGGCACAGAGACTGGTCAGCATTGTTTCAACTTCCACCAACTAAAACAGCTTCTTGGGAATTTAAAATAGTTACACCTGAATTTTCTGGACATTCTAGAACAACCATGTGTGCTGGGGGAAATTTACAGAGTTACTATACATGCTCAGGAAAAGATGTAGAGTCAGAAAATACCAGAAGACCAAAGACTAGAAACATCTTAAACTGATCCCCAGA
The DNA here is from genome assembly GCF_000260355.1 of Condylura cristata. Taxonomy (NCBI): domain Eukaryota; kingdom Metazoa; phylum Chordata; class Mammalia; order Eulipotyphla; family Talpidae; genus Condylura; species Condylura cristata. The sequence goes on along the minus strand of NW_004567117.1, from coordinate 3,024,034 downwards.
CAAAGACATACTAAATTATACACAACAACACAAAAATATCCCAGCAAACCCTGAGCTTTGGAATCTAGAGCTAAAATATTTGATAAGTGTATATTCCCAGGTTTCCAAATCAAACTGCAAGTTGTATGAAAAAACAAATAGTATGACCTATATAAAGGAACAAAATTAATCAACAGAAAAAATATCTGAGTAAAAAGAGACCTGAATTTATTACAAGAGACTGAGAAGATATCTAAATTTCTAGCAAATAAAAAACAGAGAAATTTTGGACAGAAAGTACAAAAACAAATAAATGGATTCAAAAATAGATGTCAGCAGACAGAAAAAGAAATCAGTGAACTTAGAGATAGGACAATTGAAGTTATCAAGAATGAAAAGTAACTACAAAGAATGAAGAAAATGAGTAGAGTCTATGGGTTGTATGAGTAGGGTCAGGTGGTCCAAAAACACACTGTGAGAACACCAGAAGAGAAAGAGAAAAAGGAAGAGAGAATATTTCAATAAATAGCTGAAAAACTAATGAAAGATAGCTTCCAATTGTAATGGAAGAAAAGTCATATATATCAACAAGTTTATAATCTAAAAAAACCCCATACTGAGCCATATTATAATCAAATTTTTTAAAGATTAAAAAAAATGGAAGCAGCAAAAGAGAAGTCTCTTTACATATACAAAGTATCCTTATTAAAATTATAAGTTCTTATCAGATATGTTGCAGGTCAGAAGGAAACGAGTTGATATGCTTTTCATATAAAAGCTATCCTTAATAATACTATAAGTTCTTATCAGATATGTTGCAGGCCAGAAGGAAATGAGTTGATATATTCAGTGTTATAAAAAGACACTTTAAGGCCCCCCCTAATGGCGCAATGGTCTAAAGAACCACATTATGAAGCTCTCCCAAGCCACTGCAACATGAGTTAAATTCCCAGTCAGGGAGCTGACTCACATGGCATGGCAGACCTCTCCTGACCCTCCTGTTGCTCCCATCAGCAGCATATTTCAGTAGATCTGCCTGTTCTATTCCCCATTCTGTCTCTGCTGAATCCTCTTACCCGACAACACCTCTGGTCTGTACCCAGTCCTGTAAGCATAAATAAATAAAACTTTAAAAAAAAAAATCACATTCCCCAGAGGAGATAAAGAATGCTGGGAAAAGTAATGAAAACAGACCAGATTAAATGGAAGAAAGAATCTGCACTCTCGAACACACAGAAACAAAGAGAATTAAAACAGAAAAAGAAAGGAAGTAAAAAGGAAAAGGAATGAAGAAACACTTCAAGAGCTATCTGATACCATGTGGAAAGGACATATCAGACTTATAGGTATCCCAGAAGATGAAGAAAAAAGCCAAGGAGTCGAGAAAAATATTCACAGAGATAATAGAAGAGAACTTCCATAATATGAAGAAAGAGATGAAAGTAGACATCCAAGAAGCAAGAAGAACTCCAAGCTACCATGATGAGAGGAGAAAAAAAAAACAACAAGACATATTATAATAAAACTTCCAAGAATACAAGACCAGAAAAATAATGAGAATGACAAGAGGAAAGAAACAAATAACCTACAAAGGGAAACCGATCCGGATGACATCAGACTTCTCCGAAGAAACACTACAGGCCAGGAGAGAGTAGAGGGACATACTCGACAAATGCCAAAGCATCAAATGCCAACCAAGAAGATTCTACCTTGCAAAGCTCTCCTTCCTCTACGAAGAAAGAATAAGGACATTCCCAGACAAACAGAAACTCCACAATTTCGTCATGACTAAACCCCCACTCCAAAAACTACTACAAAAGCCCTCAAACCAAATCCAACAGAAAAATGAGCAAGAACAGTTCAAAACAAGGAATAAAAAGACAAAAGGACCAAAAAAAAAAAAAAAGGCAAATATAGGTATCAGTATATCAGTTTTATCTCTAAATATAAATGGATTAAACTCATCAATAAAAAGACACAGAGTTGCAAGATGAATTTAAAAATAGAACCCAATGTTCTGCTGTCTAGAAAAAAACACATCTGACTACAAACGATAAAAACATATTGAAAATAAAAGTATGGAAAACAATCATACAAGCAAATGGACCAAAAAAGAAGGCAGGAACAGCTATACTTATATCAGATCAAATAGACTTCAAACTAAAAAAGGGTAAAAGAGACACAGAAGGCCGCTACATTATGATTAAGGGGACAATACAACAAGAAAACATAACAATCATCAACATCTATGCACCAAATGAAGGAGCACCAAAATATATCAGGAAGCTACTGTCATCTATGAAAACGTATATCAGAGAAAATACATACATAGTAGGATACTTCAATACGCCACTCTCCGCAATGGGCAGATAAACAAGACAAAAAATAAGTAAAGACACTAAAGCTCTGAACAAGGACATGGACAACATGGGTCTCACAGACATCTATAGAATACTGCACCCCAAAAAATCTGAGTACACAGTTTTTGCAAATCCACATGAATCATTTTCTAGGATTTACCACATACTGGGTCACAATATAAATATCAATAGATACACTAAGATAAAAATAATACCAACTATTTTCTCTGACGATGAAGGAAACAAACTAGAAATAAACCATGTGAAGAAGGCAATAAGCTCACCTACCATGTGGACAACTGAATCCCACACTAGTGCAGGACCATTGGATCAATGAGGAGATCAAAGAAGAATTAAAAAATACCTTGAGAAGAACAATGATTACACAACTCTACAAAACATATGGGACCCATTAAAACAGTTATAAGAGGAAAATGTATAGCAATACAGGTTCACATAAAGAAGCAAGAAATAACTCAAAGAAACAACCTAATCACCCACCTAGAGAATTGGGGAAAAAGAAAAACAAAATAACCTAAAAGCCAGTAGAAGACAGAAAATAATAAAAGTCAAATCAGAAATAAATGAAATGGAAGTTAGGAAAACAGTCCAAAAAATCAATGAAAACAAAAGTTGGTTATTTGAAAAAATAAACAAGATAAATAGGACACTAGCCAGTCTCACAAAGAAATAACAAGAGAAAGCACAAATAAATAGAATATTCATAAATGAAAGAGGAGAAATCACAACAGATCTAGTAGAAATCAAAAGAATAATCAGAGAATACTATGAACAACTATATACAAACAAGTTCAACAATATAGCAGAAATGGACAAATTCCTACAACTCTACAACCACCAAAAGCTAGATAAAGAAGAACTAGAACAAATAAACAGGCTAATTACAAGCAAGAAACCTGAAGAAGTATTCAAAACCCTCCACAAAAATAAAAGCCCAGGACCAGATGGATTTACAAATGAATATTACAGAATGTTCAGAAAAGAACTAGTGCCTACTCTACATAGACTAGGCTAATCCAAAAAGTCAAAAAAAA
>NW_004567117.1:3019806-3020360 GCF_000260355.1 Condylura cristata | reverse complement strand
CAACAATACATTAAAGAACAATACAACATGAACAACTGGGATTTATCCCAGGAGTACAAGCATGGTTCAACATCAGAAAATCAATTAATGTAATTGATCACATCAATCGACAGAAAATTGAAAACCACATAATCATATAAATAGGTGTAGAAAAGGCATTCGACAAAGATCAACAACTATTTATGATTAAGACCTATATGAAATCCTAGGAATAGAAGGAACATACCTAAACATGATAAAAGCCATGGATGACAAGCCCACAGCCAATATTATCCTCAATGTAGAAAAGCTGAAAGCCTTTCCCTTGAGATCAGGAACAAGACAAGGGTGTCCACTATTGCCATTGCTCTTCAACATAACATTGGAAGTTCTAGCCAGAGCAATAAGACAGGGAAAAGACATACACAGAATCCAAATAAGGAAAGTAAAAGTAAAAGTGTCCCTACTTGTAGGCAATATGTTAATTTACATGGAGAACCCTAAAATCTCCACAGAGAAACTAATCAAAACCATCAACCAGTTTAGCAAGGTAGCAGGATATAAAATCAACACAC
>NW_004567117.1:3015039-3016326 GCF_000260355.1 Condylura cristata | reverse complement strand
ATCCCCTTTTTAATTAAAACAAAAAGAATCAAATACCTGGGAATCAACCTAACAAAAGAGGTAAAATACCTGCACAAAGAAAATTACAAAAACTGTTAAAAGAAATTCAAGAAGACACCATGAAATGGAAAGACATCCCCTGCTCATGGATCAGGAGAATTAACATCATCAAAATGGCCATCCTACCAAAAGTGATATACAGATTTAACAGCATTCCAATAAAAGACTAAATGACATTCTTCAAAGAAATGGAAAAAATATTGATAAGATTTATATGGAACAACAAAAAGCCTTGACTAGCCAAAAAACTCTCATGACTAAGAAGAAAGGGAATGGGAGCATTACAATCCCAAGCTTCAAACTATACTACAAAGCCATAATAATCAAAACTGCATGGTACTGGAACAAGAACAGACATATAGACCAATGGATTCAGATAGAAAACTCAGATATAAACCCACAGATTTATGGGCAGCTAATCTTTTACAAAGGATCAAAGAAGATATAATGGAAAAAAGAAAGTTTGTTCAGCAAATGGTGCTGGGAAAATTGGGGAACTACATGCAAAAAATGAAACTTGATCACTACCTCGCACCATACACAAAAATAAGCTCAAAGTGGATTAAAGACCTAGCCATAAGAACGGAAACCATAAAATACCTGGACGCAAAGATGGGCCAAACTCTATACGACATACACTTCAGCTATATCTTTAAAGATATAGCACCCAGTGCAATGATAGTGAAGGCAAGGATAAATAGATGGGACTCCATCAACTTAAAGAGTTTTTGTACAGCAAATGAGACATTACCAAAACAAATGGACATCTCACTGATTGGGGAAAAAAATTTTCTCACACAAAACTAGCCACAAAGGATTGATCACAAAGATATACATAGAACTGATGAAACTCAGCAAAAATGAAGTAAACAACCCCATAAAAAATGGGCAGGAGAGCTAAAAAGACACTTCCCCAAAAAGAAAATGCATATGACTAACAAGCATATGAAAAAATGTTCAACATCATTTGTAATAAGGGAGATGCAAATTAAATCCACAATGAGATTCCACCTCACCCCAGGGAGAATGGCACATCTTACAACAACTAGCAACAACAAACTAGTATACAACCACTATGGAAAACTGTTTGGAGTTTCCTCAAACTGCTAAACATGGAGCTCCCCTATGACCCAGCAGTCCCACCACTAGGTATCTACCCAAAAGACACAAAACACTGATTCAAAAAGACACCTGCACCCCCATGTTTATTGCTGCTTTATTTACATT
>NW_004567117.1:2976986-3014504 GCF_000260355.1 Condylura cristata | reverse complement strand
GGGTTAAAGCACAGCACTAAGAAGCTAAAGCTACTTCTGCATGAGTTCAATCCCCGCCTGCCCTGGAGGTGACCCACATGGCATGGCACCGCAGACCTCTCCTAACCTGCCAGCTTCTCCTCTCAGCAGTGTACTTTGTCGATCTTCCTGTTCTGCTCCCCACTCTGTCTCAGGTGAATCCTCTAACTGCCCCCGCATCTCTGGCCTGTACCCCAGTCTGTATGAATAAATAAATAAATCTTAAAAAAAAAAAGTTAAAAATTTCTATTGATAGAAATTTTTAAAGCTCCAAATTTATGGAAGCTGTAATACAATGCTGCCCAAATTATTTTAAGATTTGATGCAATCCCAGTCAAAATCCCAGCAGTATTGCTGAGGAAATTGATAAACTGACTTAAAATTCATATGGAAATGGACCTTAAAAATAAAAACTATATAGGTCCAAAAGTTATTATAGATCTACAGCAATCAAGACAATGACCGTGGTATAAAATAGAATTTATATAGAGAATGTATACATGGGCACAGATTTTTAACAAATATACAAAAGAAATTCAGTGAGGAAAGGATAATCATTTCAACAAGTGACTATGGCATGGGAAAGAAAGAAAGAAAGAAAAGAAAGAAAAAAAGAAAAGAAAGAGAGAAAGGAAGGAAGGATGGAAGGAAGGAAGAAACCCCAAAACAAATATACAATTTCTAGAAAAAAATATAGAAGAAAATTTATGAAAATTTATGAAACTGTTTCTTAGAATCTGGGTTTCACAAAGATATAAAGACTTCTTTTTAAAATAATTCTTTGTTTTATTAGACTTCTTAAAAGAGTGAATTTATATATTTTATTAATCCTGAAAAAAAATTTGCACTGTAGTTCTTCAAATATTAACTGCCCTGTTCTCTGTACTTTCTATGTAGGTTTCCAATCAAATGGAAGATAGACCTTCTCACCTAGTCTCTAGCTCTTAATTTTAACTTTTACCTTTCTTACATGGCTTTGAATTTATTCTGACTAATCTTTCTTAATTCAATTCTTAGCTGTGGACTGACAAAGATTCCTTAATCCCCACGCCAGAAGCATTAGTTCATAAGAAAATCTAGAAAGAAATAGAAATTCAAAAAAAAAAAGAATGTGTTCTTGTAAAACACTACTAAGAAAATGATAATTCACAGACTGTTGAAATATTTGCAAAAACATGTCTAATAAATGACTTGTATCCTGATTTCTTAAATAACTCTTCACACTTAACACCAGGAAAACAAACAGCTTTGACTTTTTAAAAAAAATATTTTAACAGACATTTCATCAAAATGACCCCTTCGTAAAACTAGCTAATGAAAATCTCGATTTCCGTAATCATTAGGAAATGAAAATTAAAGTGAAACCACACGGAATTATAAATCCACACCTGTTAGAATGCCTAAATTTAAAAAGATCAGCCATATTCAGTAAGACGTGAGGAACTCAAATATAACATGGCCAAATCAACAGCGTCTAGACTGGTGAACAAACCAGGACTGTGCCAGCTGCTGTCCCATGGTAAAACATGTTAACAACAACAATAAGAAAGCACACACTTGATGATTCCATTTATATAATATCCTAGAAAATGTAAACAAGTCTAGTAAAAGATATCAGCTCAATGGTTTGCCATGGGTCTGGTGGGGAGGAACAGCAGGTGAGGGTATGAGGAGACTTTTGGGTTTCATAGAAGTGTTCATTACCTCTATGGTGGTGATGGTTTCTGTTTATGTCTAAACTTGTCAAATTGTACAATGCAGTGTAAGTAGGTTTTCCAACTCTTGCAGTTTATTACATATCCATTATATATCAAGAAAGCTGTTAAGATGAACAATTACAGCATTTACTCCAATAATGAGTAACTAGCACATTTATGAAACTGTTTCTTAAATTTTCTCAGCAGAAAATTTCCTTCGAGAAAGTTTGAAGAGAATATCAAAGCCTCTTGTTTCTCATACGCAGAGTTAGTCTCTTATCCATGAGTCACAGATGCTTAGAAACTAAAAAGGAGATACAACCCAGGACTACCAACATTCTGAACTTTAGTAAGGCCAGCAGTTACAAAGCATTATCATCCAGTATATTTATCCTCAAAATACTCACAAGTTAGCCAAATTGGCTTACATTCAATCAAACTAAAAAAATTAACAAAGTGTTGCTGTCATCAATTAAAATCCAGACCATGGCGGAGAATCTTAACTTTAACAAACAAGCTGTTCACATTTTTCAACAAAGTTTGATAGTAAAATCGTGGCTTTGTTCCAAGTTGCCTTTTCTCAAAAGACCACTTCATATTTAATTTTTCAAAAATTGGTATCTCAACTTGAAGGAACAGTTCATCTTTCTACAAGAAATTCTACCATCACTTCCTATTTATTTTTAAAGTTAAAAGAACCTACATATGCCATTTAAACAGAGTTTGTAATATGCTCATTAATACCTGTCATTTGAAGCAAAAGAAAAAACAAAACAAAACTGTGAACTAGCACTAATCTACATTCCTCTCATATTCTAAAAGAGTACATGTAAAATGAATCTTTTTTTTTTTTTTGTCTTTATTAACTTAGGAAGGATTCACTAGAGCCTGCAAAATGCTAAGGCTGGCTTCACCTATTCAGGGAACACAAGGATAAATTTAATGTGCTCCTGGGCCCTCCCTGGTGGCGCAGCGGGTTAAAGCACTGCATTAAGAAGCTAAAGCCACTTCCGCATGAGCTCGATCCCAGCCTGCCCCGGAGGTGATCACATGGCGTGGCAGACCTCTCCTGACCCGCCCGTTGCTCCCCTCAGCAGTGTACTTGGCGAGCCAGACCTCTCCTGACCCGCCCGTTGCTCCCCTCAGCAGTGTACTTCGCCATCTGCCTATTCTGCTCCCCGCTCTGTCCCTGGTGAATCCGCTCACCCTCCACATCTCTGGCCTGTACCCCAGTTCCATATGAATAAATAAATAAATCTTTAAAAAAAATTTAATGTGCTCCTGCCTTTGAGCTTGGCACACCTGCTCACACCTCTTGCCTGAATCCAAAGCCTGTGTGTCCAGAAGGACAAGCTCTGCCCACCTCCATCAGCCTGGCCACTGGGCTGCTCCCTGTTGCTATAACTACAGGTGCCCTCTATGGGCTCCACTATAGCCCAGGACCTCTAAGAGAGAAAGAAAGTGAAAAAGCTAGTCACCTAAACATCATTTTGGAACCAGGTAGTATGAGGTAAAGTTCATAAACATCCTACAAGGCAGTGGACACATTACAAGATGAGTTTAGTACTGTATGACTATATTATGATCACTATACTCAGTATAGATAATAGGGCACAAGTTTTGGGGATACAAAATTAGGATCAAATCCTAGTTTTGTCAAATGTGTGACTTCAATGTGTTACTCAATCTCTTATAAGTCTCAGTTTTGTCTCTTAAAAAAATGAACATGAAATAATAACACCTACTTTCTTCTATGTAAGAAATACAGACATCAGAAAAGTGTATCATACAATGTAAGTGACCAAAATCAGGCAATACAGTTGTGCCTAACTGTATTGCCTAAAATTCAAATGCTTGCTTGAACTCAAAGTTTACAGATAAAGAACACAAAATAGTATGCTTTATTAGTGCTAATTAGTTCTGATCAAAGGTTTGAATACCTAATTACTAGGTCCACATATTTAACAAATTTATTAACACACCTCCTAACATTCCTTACTATGTGCTATGAGCTCCTCCCTCCCTCTGTCCCTCCCTCCCTTCCTTTTTTCCTTCTTTCCTTCCTTTTAAAAAGATTCATTTATTTATGCATACATACCTGGGGAAGGGGCAGTGTGAGGATTCATCAGAGACAGAGTGGGGAGCAGAACATGCCTACTGACGAAGTACACTGCTGAGGGGAACAGAGGACGGGTCAGGAGAGGTCTGCTGCGCCACGAAGATCACCTCCAGGGTGGTGATTGAACTCATGCTGAAGTGTCTTTAGCTTCTTAACACTGTGCTTTAACCTGCTGCACCATCAGGGAAGGCCGAACTCTTTCTATTTAAAACTCATATTAACTCATTTAATATTCACGATAACATGATGGGAAGACACCATTCTTTTAAAAATATTTATGTATTTATTTGTTTTAATGGAGAAACTAGGGTGTAGGCCAGAAGTGCAGAGGGTGAGAGGGTTCACCAGAGATAGAGTGGGGAGCAGAACAGGTGGATTTTCTGATGTGTACTGCTGAAGGGAGCAGCAGGTGAGACAGGAGAGGTCTGCCATGCCATGTGGATCACTTCACTGACCCAGAATCAAACTCAGACTGAGAAGTGATAGCACTTAGACTGGGACTTAACCCATAGGCCACCAGGCAGGCCTGAAGGTACCATTCTTAATATAATCATTCCTATTATATATATAAATAAACCCATATGTAATATTGACTTAGGTATGATTAAAGAATATGTCTTGTTTAATAAGGTGAATACTAATACACATTATTTAATTGTCGGCACTGATTTTTTTTTTTTTTTTGTATCAGCAATACAAAGATTGTGATGAGATTTTTAAGAGTAGATGAATGGGATTATTTTGTTATGTGGATTTTACTAAACTGCTAGATGCCCTATAATTGGACATCAATTGACAAAGAAAAACATTATTACTTAATTTCACATGTGACAGTTTAATAAAAATACTACAACTATGTGTGTTTCCTACATAGAAAACTCCAGAAGGCAAGTAGAACCCACACTTTCCAGTCACCCTCTGCTGGCCCGCACTGCAAGCCCCTATGCCTCATCTTTCCTGCATTCACCACCCTGCTGCAGCGAGGTAGTAGCCTCAGGCCTCAGACAAAGCCCAAAGAAGTAGTAAACATTACCTCTAAATAAGAGGTAAACAAGGACCATGAGAAACATTTTGAATATGAACTGAAATCTCTAATTGATTCAAAAGTGAAAGCTATGTAACTTACTACTTTCACCATATTTATGTTAACCAGGGAGGGGTAAAGATAGTGTTGATTTTTCTAAATACATCTAAAACTATCATTTTTCTCAGGCAAAAACAAAGTACTTGCCAACACCACACTTAATGAACTGCAGATCCCATAACCCCCTTATTTTCTGCTAATTTGATATTCAATATCCAGAGAACATGCAGTGAGTTGCAACCATGGGTTAAAACTGACAGTGACCTTGCTGGGGAGTCATTTCCTTACATATCTTTGACCCAGGGCAGTCAGTAGGGCTGGGATTAGGATACGCAGAGACAAGTTGTACATTCTTTTGTAAAGAAAGAGATAAAACACAAGGGTTTTTTAGGAGGCAGAGAGAGAAAACACGATTAGACATGGATTTCCTGAGAACCCACTATATAGAGGAGCCCGAAGCCAAGACCTGGTTGGCAGACAAATAAACGGGTTACTATGGTTCAGTGCAACAAATGTGCACAAAGCAATTGCCCAGGCGGTAATTCTTGTTTCTCACAGATGGGAGATTTTAGGAGGTGCCTCTGCTAGGTTTTGAGGAAAGATTAGCTATGAGGGAGAGAAAAGACATTTCAGAGAAGGAAACAACTTGCGGAGTAAAGTCAAATGTGCCCAAGAAATGTTACATTTAATACCAGAGGAAGTTAGAATTGTTAGTCATGGGGAAATTAATTTGAATAATAAAAATTGTTGATGTGCATAATATAATGGCCATAATGATAAAAATAGTATCTTCTATTCTTTACAAAACCCTCACTTTGCCAATATCTGGATGTGTTTTCCTCTTTAATACAACATCCCCCTTCTGAAACAAGCACTATTTTCATCTCTGGAAATAGGCATAGCTACACAAGTGAAGAGAATTTAGTAACGTTGTACCTGAATGCTCTTTCTAGATAGCAACAGGGCCATGATTCACTTCTGAGCTGCTAGACTCCAGAGAAGGAGACTGAAGGTAGTGAAGGGAGTCTTTCCATATCATCCTATCCTTGACAGAGGGAGAGCACTTGGGCAGAACGTCCTGGGTCTATAACTGTGTGTGTGTGCGGCCAAGCTGCTCTTGTAGATAAGAACCTTCCAGAATGAGTCTGCAATGTGAGGCACCATGGACATTCTTGGTACCCACAGAGAACAGGGCAGCTTCTCCATGGAAGTGGAGAAGAGACCCTTCTGGAAAATGTCCTCAATAGGAAAAGGACAAGAAAGAGGTTCAGGACATTTAGTCAGGCTAACATTCTGGCAGTGAGGTTGGGAACTTTGGGGTCTGATAAATACACATTGTACAAAGCTGCATGGACCTGGGTAGAAATGGCAGCTGCTTTCATATACAATGCCAGGTGTCATGGCTGTGGAAGACACCCGATTTCTCAAAACGGTGGGATCAGCAACACTCCCACTTTATCCCCAAGTGGCCACAACATGTGGAAAATTGCCTACTTGGAAGTGGGATTCAAATATTAGTATTCTGTTGATTTTCCTTGTATCTGTGTAAAGTCAACTGATTTTTCTTTTGGTGCTTATTTTTCATCTTTGAGATAAACACAAATGAACTTTGAAATCTGTAGAATAATTCAACGGGGTCATTAGTAGTCTACAAAATTCAATAAAATGTTTGGCTATCATTTACTCCCTCTATAAGTGCCATCTTCTAACAAAAATGTAAAGGGAAAGTGTTCACTTGGCTGGCTTAATTTACATTCTTTAGCATTAAAATAACCTGCTTTACATTTATTTTTTCTCAATTCACTGGACTGTTTTTGCATGAAGCTCTTGCCAACTGGTCTCCATTAAAAACAAGTTCGAGTTTCTGTGCTCTTTCTATTACTAAACTTCAGATTACCCTAATGCAAGACAGGCACACGAAAGCAATTCTGAGTTAGCTGCAAGTGCATTTTTTTAAATAACCTAGGTTATATAGCAGTGAAGCATGCTGCAGACGAACTACCAGGAGAAATGATTTCATTGCTTCATTTTCTAAAGGACCCACTTACGTCTCCAAATTAGAAGGAAAAGACATAATAACATTGAGCCCTTTATTACTCCTTACATATTATTGACACTTTTATAAGTGATATGAAAATAGTATAAATTCATATAGAGGCACACCTTGGAGATGAGGCACACCACAATAAAGCGAGTTAAATAATATTTTATTTCCCATTGCATTTAAAGTTATAGTTACACTACATTGTAGTAATTTAAGTGTGCAGTAGTATTATGTCTATAAATGTTCATAAGTTAATTAATTAAAAATACTTCATTTGTAGAAAAAAATGCTAACCATCATCTGAGCCCTCAGCCAGTTGTAATCTTTTTGTTGGTGGAGTTTCTTGCTTCACTGTTATGGCTGCTGCCTGAGCTGGGTGCTGGTTCCTGAAGGCATGAATGAAGTGAGATTTTCTTAAAAGAAGATAGCATTGAAGTTTACTGTGTGATTTTCTTTCATAAAAGATTTCTCTATGGCATAAGATACTGTTTGATAGCGTTTCACTCATAGTGGAACGTCTTTCAAAATTGGAGTCAAACTTCCTGAACCTGCAGCTGCTTGATCAACTAAGTTTATATAATATTCTAAATCCTCTGTTGTCATTTCAACAATATTCACAGCATCTTCACCAGAAATAGATTCCATCTCAAGAGACCTCTTTCTTTGCTCATCCATAAGAAGCAGGTTTTTATCCCTCAGAGCTTCATGGTGAGACTAAAGCAATTCAATCACATCCTTGGCTCCATCTCTAATTTGAACTCTCTTGCTATTTCCACCACACCTGAAGTTACTTCCTCCAGGGAAGAACTGAACCCCTCAGAATCATCCATGAGATTTGGAATTAACTTCTCCCAAATTCCAAATTATTGGTATTTTGACCTCCCCTGAAACACAAATTTTCTTAATAGCATATAGAATGGTGAGTCCTTTTCAGAGGGTTGTTAAGCCCTTTGGCTCTATCCATCTGATATTTTACTATCTATGATGGCTATAGTGTTATGAAATGTAAATTTAAATAATAAAATATGAAAGTTTAAGATGAGTTGATTCATGTGTTGCAGAACAGATGTTCAGAGGCATGAAAACATTAATCTTCTTGTACCTAATATACCAAAGCTCTTCAGATTTGGGAGGGAAAATACCACTTTCTGACACAGTGTCTTAACCTTACCATAAGTACACTCATAACAATCGAATCATGGGCCCTGAATTATGTTTTGGAGAATATGGCGATGCAATTGCTCAGTGCATCAAAGGAATGAATCCACTGATTATGCCTCAAAGGCAACACTGCTCACCTGATTCTCGTCCACTTAACCTTGATCACCTGTTTGTCCCATGCATTTTCTGGGCTCCACCCATCTTCTCTACATCTTAACCTTGGTAATGTAATGGGGATATTCCACTATAGGAACCAATGGAAGAGACCTATAATCCCTTGAAATAATTGAGTTAAAAAAGGAAACCATCTTGGGGCCCTCCCTGGTGGCGCAGCGAGTTAAAAGCACAGCACTAAGAAGCTTAAACCACTTCTGCATGAGTTCGATTCCCGCCTGCCCCGGAGATGGCCACATGGCGTGGCAGACCTCTCCTGACCCGCCCGCTACTCCCCTCAGCTCCCCACTCTGTCTATGGTGGGTCCTCTCACCCTCTACATCTCTGGCCTGTACCCCAGTGCTGTATGATTAAATAAATAAATCTTAAAAAAAAAAAAAGAAATCACCTTAAGAGTAAACCGAATTCCCAGATCTGTGCCACACCTGGGTTAAGATATTTAAATTTATAACACTTGCATAACGAGGAACACAAATTGGTTAATGATCATGTGGGGCCAGAGTAATTGAAACTTGAAGGTTCTGCAGCAGAAGCAAGCACTCAGCAGCCCTGTAGCTCTTTATCACAGCTGAGGGGCCTTGGGCTGTATTTGTTCATTGTGAGCTTTAATTTAGAAACAGCATATCCCATGTCATGTCTCAAGACTGCAAACACAAAGGATATCTAAAGCCACCATTAAAAGTCAGGCATTACCCAAAAGTAGATGACTGGATTAAAAAGATGTGGTACATATACACAATGGAGTATTACTTAGCAATCAACAAAGATAAGCACATGCCTTTTGCAGCAACATGGATGGAGCTGGAAGGGATCATGCTTAGTGAAATAAGCAGAAAGAAAAGGAAAAATACCGGATGGTTTCACTGATAGCAGGAGTATAAAGGTTCAGGTGAGAAAATAATGTTACTAATGAACAACTATATATCAGAGACATTTTATGGGAGTAGAATGGAAAATGGGATCAAAAACGATGCGGGAGGGAAATTCACTGGACTATGGTGATGGCACATGGGTGATTTGGTGATGGGAAGCCCAAAGAAATTACAACTGAGATGGAAAAATGCACAAAATGATGTAAAAATAAACTATTATGTATTTTTTAAAAATAATGGACTCAACTGTTACGAGATATGGTCTAGTTCAATTACAAATTTTAGATATCTGTGGTTAAAAACTAATCACATTTCAGAACAAATGCTAAGGATTTTTGTGTGGATACTGTTTATGAGTTATAAAAATAAAGTGAGGCATTAGCTAAATCATGATACATCTCTAAAGTCAAATATTTTGCAGTCTACACAAATTACATTTTAGGAAAACATTTTATAATGTGGGGAAATGAAGAACTTGAACAAAGTGAACTATAAAGTAACATGGGCACTGTGATTTAATATTTAGTTTAAGAAAATATGGAAACAACCTAAGTGCCTACTGACACACACACACACACACACACACACACACACACACCCCTCAACCATTCAATCAAATTCTGCTTTTTGCAACAATGTAGATGGGACTTGAAGGCATCATGCCAAATGAATAAATCAGAAGGAAACTTACACAGAGTATCAAAACAAAAGATAACAAATTCATAGAAAAAAACCCTTGGATTTTGGCTTACAAATGTAGGAAGAGAGAGGGAGAGACAGAGGTAGATGGTTAAAAGTTACACACTTCCAGTTATAAAAAACTAAGCACTATGGATATAATGTAGAACATGATAGCTCTAGTTTACAGTGCAGCTTATATGAACATTGTTAATATAGCCTAAGATTTCTCATTCCGGGAAATTTAGTTTTGTTTTTCTTTTTTAATAATGTCTCTATAGGAGAATGAATACTAACTAAACTCACTGCAACAATCATTTCACAATATATTTGAGTCAAATTATTATACTTACAGGTTAATATACTTAGACATTGATGCAAGTCAATTACATCTCAATAAAACTGGGGGAAACTTTGTTAAAAAAACACATATATGCACTGGAAGAATATAAATCAGAAAACAAAGAAAATGGCATTTCTTGAATAAGATAAGGATTTTATATTTGAAATTTGAAATTCATTTTTTCCAAATTATCATCAACATCCATTATATTAATGGTAAAAGAAATCAAAATCTTCTAAAATAAAGACAATTCTAGGCAAAGAGAATCTTTGGAACTTATGAGACAGAAAACTCCGACTCTGGTTAAGAAATTTGTGACAAATAACTACATATTTATGATGCTAATTTGTAATAATTTCCAGTTTGTTTTCTTTCAAACTGGAAATTTGGGGTTCATTACAGTGCACTGAAATTACCCATTATGAAAAAAGCTTTTGTTTTAATGTATAAATTCCAAGTTTTCTAAGACTTAAATGCAATGTTCTACTATTATGAATTAGTGGGGGGGAATCTAAAACAAATAAATGTATATACAGTATAAATATATATATGTGTGTGTGTGTGTATACAGATATATGTACCACATATATATTTTGCATTGATTTAGTTCAAACTGTCTATGCCTGGATAAGCAAACTAAATTATAATGATTTACTCTATGAGAATATAGCAATAGGTCTTTTAAATTCTTTAAAGTTATCATTTATCAAAGTACAATTATAAAGTTTGTGACAATTGAAAGGGAAAATAAGTATGATATTACGTTATTAAAGCTGTTATTAGCTATACCATAGATCAGAAAATATGGTTTATGACTCATGAGTTGACAATTGTTTTCAAAATTCTAAGTGTTTGGGAAAAAATGAAAGGAAAATCATATTTCATGAAATGTGAAAATAATTGAAATCCAAATTTTGCTGGCCACAAACAAAACATTCATGCAATATAGCCACACTCATTCTTCTGAATTTTGTGTATGGCTGCTTTTGGACTACAATGGCTTCTAGAAAGGACTTTGACATGCACCCATGGGTCTACAAATCCTAAATTATTTAAACAGTAATCTACAGAAAAAGGTTGGCTCATGTATATGAGTATGTTTCTAATATTCTTTGTATTTCATGCCATCAGTCTCTAGATGGCAGAAAAGATCCTTAAACTAGTAGGGGGAGCTTCTGGTGAAGACCACGTTCCCATAGGAGGAATAGGAATGACAATTACACTCCCAATTAGATCATCCCCCCATTTCAGTCCTTCTAACAGTACAAGATATTTTTCCTATTTGTATTCAATAAGCCAAAAATGAAATATCTAAAAGAAAGCAAAGGATTAATTTAGTCTAGACTAATTTCTGGCTTAAAATTTAGCATTAATTCACACCTGCCTAAAATAAATCATATGTAAATATGTGCCATTAAAAAGCTTCTTGACTACCCCCACCTCAGTTTTCTAGAGAAATAATTAACAAATGAAATTATATTTAAAGTATACAATCTGATGATTTGATATACATATGTGTGTAAAGTGTGTGAAGTGATTACCTCAGTTGCTATTAACACACTAATCACTTTGCTTTTTTGTTGTTGTTGTTAAGGATATTTAATATTCACACTCTGAGGAGATTTTAAACAACAATACTATTAGGTATTAGTCACCTGGCTTTCATCAGATCCTCAGACACTATTTCTTTTATAACTGAAATTGTACCATTTTACAAATTTCTGCTTATTTCTCCTACCCTATTGCTCCTGCTAACCAGTCAGGGGCATCAGTTCTTTTTCTTTGAGAACAACTTAATTTTTATTTTATTTAGCTTAGATTCTACAAGTAAGTGATACCCGGCCATTATTGTCTTTTCCTTTCTTTGGCTTATTTCACTTTGTTCAATGCCCTTGAGTTATAGTCATGCTACCAATGGTAGACCTTTCTTTTATTATGAAATTTAATACTCCATTATATGTATATACCACATCTCCTTGGCCCTTTCATGCATCAGTACACACTAAGGTGATTTCCATGACTAGACTCTTTAATGTTTATATCTTATTGAACTTTCAGTTTAAGTTAGAATTCAATAGGGTGTGTGCTTGCATGCTGGGTACTGTCTTACTTCAAGAGAATTTAAGGTTTAGAACTTGATTGACTTTTTTGTAGCACTGAATGGACATACACAGAGACTACCTTTTATTGTGACTGTATTTTATGCAAAGATATAAAACCAAAGCTAATACATTGCCTCTTCATAGTTTACTATTACATAAAAAAACACATTAGGGTATCTTATAAGAAAGATGCCAACCTATAAGTTGATGTGAAAACATTCTCTTTCTTTTAAAATACAGATGCCTCAACTCTGAACCACAGCAAAATGTATCTATCCCACTTCCCAAAGGCATCAGAGAGAGTTCTAGCACATTCTCCCTCCCACTTTTACAGTCTCTTACTATGTCTGTTCCCCTTTCTTTCTATTTTAACTTTCAATTAAGAACTTTTCCACAAAGAGAAGTTAAAATAGCACAATATAACCTTATGCCAGTCACCCAGTTAAATAATTTAACTTCTGTCACACTTAAATTTGTTTATAACCCAGAAGAAAGTTGCAGACAATGTGATATTTGATTCCCAAATAATTTGGGATGTATTTTTTTAAAATATTTTCCTGCATCACCATAGTACCATCATGAGCCTCAGAACTGGAAATAATTCTATATTATCAGCTAGTAGCCAATGAGATTTAAAATTTCCCATATTTAACCCTACAATGTCTTTTAGAATGTGCCATTAAACTAAGATGCAATTAAGAGTCATTTGCTCACTATGTTTCTTTAATTTTTAAAATTAGAACAGCTTCTGCACTCACTCCCTCCACATACACTTCTTTTTCATAATTCTGATTGCTGAGGAGACCAGATCATTTGCCTTGTAAAATCCCCATTCTGGATTTTTCTGAATGTTTGCCCATGGGGTCAATTAAACTGCTCATATCTCTATTTCCTATAAATGAAATATTTTAAGAGCTTAACAGTAAGATGCTCTCTACTGCACACAGCATTATAATGATATGTATAAAATGTTGAGCTGTCCCTAAGTAATGTTATTTATGATCAGTTTCTTGACCATTGCAGACTTGATTTTTCTTTTACAATCAGCAAATAATTGGTGAGGTCTTTGTCATTGTTGCAAACATCCTTTGTCCTAATGGCCTTTTAAAGTGATAGTTTCAGTTTGTGGCCAGAATCAAGTATTTCATTAAGAATTGATAAATGGTAATTTTCTAACCATTATTTCTTTCCCTTTCATTAGCTGGCACTATCTTGGAAGAAGATTTCCCTCATTAAGAATGGTCTACAGTTCCTTTTAAAAAGCCAGAGTAAATGCTGAATTCTTTACTTTTATTCCTCATTTTCACAAAAGGGAGTTAATGTAATAGTCATACCCAACTGAAGGAAACTGGGTCTCTATCTCTTACATTATGAAATAGATTTCTTTTTAAAATTTTTATAATCAGTTACTATTATTTTTTTCTCAAAACATTTTCATATAGTATTTTTAAAGTGTTAAAAGTAACATGTTATGTTAGAGATTATTTAGCAAAATAAGAAAACAAAATTAGCTAAAAATCTATCCTTCAAAGATCATTACCTGTATATATATATATATATATATATATATATATCTTACAGACAAAAGCTATCTCACTATATTTCTGCTTAGTAAGTTATTTTTCCAAACAACATATATTTTTTTTTCTTTTTCAGGCAACCACCATTCTGCTCTCTGTCATTATAAGTCAGCTTGTATTTTCTAGTATTTTAGACAAATCGATTATTCATTATAATAAATAGTTACTGGTTACCAATAATAATTTTATTTTTTTTCCTGTTCAATTTGTTCTTTTTGCCCTCTGAGAGCTCCCAATAGCTGTAATCTTTGATACAATGTTATTACATGTGATGTAAAATATTCTTCCTGAATTTCTACAGATGAGGCCACGTGTCTACTCTACTTGGTACAAAGAGGAGTTTTTCTCTTCTATGTCTCAGCAGCACCTCTGTCTGAAGAGACCTTCTAGTTTCTTCCAGATTTTGAGATCGCTTCACTCAAAAAATTGAAAGCATTAGACTACTTCCCCTCCATGCCAAATCTTTGCTTAGCGCAGTCACTGGTATGAAGAAGAACCATACAAATCCAATATATGCACATAAAGAAGGGGACATCCCATGAGGTATCTTAATTTCTCTTACCTAGCATAGTAGTCATTGGGTGGAACTGCTTCTTGAAAGAATTGGAACTGGTATAAATAAAGTCCAATCAAGTGTCCCGCAGTGAAAATCGCGAGCAGAACACAGAGACAGCTGAAGATCAATGGATCAAATGTCCGGCACCAGGACCACCAAGTGCACAGACCCAAAAATACAAAGAAATATACTAATGAGGTCAATGATGGTAACATCATACCTATGGGAAAAGAAAATGGGATCATGAATAACTGCATTGAAGACAAGGTCTTCTATCACCCAGGGTATGAAACTACTGGGAAGTGTCCAAATTTCCTTCATATGATTTAGGTATTCATCAGTTCTAAGCAGTACTAATCACACTTTACTTATAAAATCAAAATAAATGTTATTTTATTCTGAGTAAAATTATGCATAAAGTGATAGTTGTAAGTATGAGGAAATACCAGATGATAAAGGTTGAAAAACTGGACTATTTGTTTGTTTTTTGAGAAATCCTGTTCACTTTTGACATTTGTTCCTATTAGAAAGAGTTTGTTTCATCTTGTGAAATCTCTCCAAGCAATATGGAATGGACTTCACTGTAGCTCTGGGGCTGTGCTGAACACAGGAATGGAAGGAAGGAAAACATCAAGATAACGTTATTATGGAATAAGCAATTTGTAGCCAAAATTTAAAGGAAGTGAGTGTCTGTGCTGGAAGATTGTAATCTAACTAGGAAGAAAATAGTATATCCTGGAGAGTTAAATTAAGATTACTAGTGACACAATGTAAACACAGCTCTCCGAAGGTACATGGACAGGTCTGGATGGGGTCTCTTACTGGAGCAGAGCAACATGCAAAGACTTTGAGGGAGAATAATTATTTTTCTTATTTACATATAGAAAATGACAATACTTAGATATGGGAAAAGACTGATTTCACAGAAGTTAACAGAAATCATCTGAAATCATAAAAATTTGAACTGAACAGGGAAAAAAATGTATTGCTCTCTGTGGTTTGTACTTGTATTTATATGCATATAGAAAGAGAGAGAATTGTTTCCTTCTTTATTTCCTCTTTAATCTTTTCTGCTATTGTTGACCAGAGAGCCACTTGTACCGTACCCTGCATCAGAAGCGCTCACCTGACGAACCCAGTAAAATGGTCACAACAACTTTCCCAGCGGTGGTTATCATGTTGCCAATAAACTCTTTAAGCTTGGAAGCCACAGAGGCAAACCTGCGAAACATTTTTAATTTTGCGCTTTCTTCCGGCTCCTCATCACCACCATCTCCTTCTTCTAATTCCTCTTCATAGATCAGTGCCTCTTCTGCATCTAGCTTTTCTCCTTCAACCTAAAGAAAGGTAAAGAAAACACAACAGTCCATCACTCTACTCCTCTGTCCAGGAGATTACATGCCTGTTGTCTGTGGCTCAATTTCACAAATCAGGAGAAAAATGCAGACCAGCACATCAATGTCCCCAGACCTGAGTCTCCACATAAGCCCAAGGAAAGGAATCTTTCTTTCCTGAAGAAATAAACAGGAAGTGTTACTAATGATAGAGCACCTAACAGAACATCATCTTTCCCACGTGTACTTTTTTTTTTTTTATGGGCAGAAAAAGTAACTGCCTGAAACAACCATTAACAATCATATCATTCATCAATCTGGATTTCGTTCCTCAAATTTATAGTTTGAAGCCAACGTTGTAGGAGGCTTGATGAAAGAATACGGCTTTAACCAAAGGGTGAGCCAAATCAGTGCTTTCTGTCTGAAGTCTTTGCTCACTATTTTAGTATTTCCTGACGATGGAGGGGGAGCTTTCTTGGGTTGCTGGGCTAAATATATAAGCATTTCCTATCTTTTCTTTCATAGAAAGCATACTGGTTCAATCCGGGTACCTGAGGACTCTCATTGAACATTTAGGACAGAAACATACACAGTACCTGCACCTATTTCCATATTTTATTTTAAACTGAGTATGCTAAGGTGTTTTCATTTGCTTTGCTTTTAAACAATACATGGGAGGGCTCTCCCTGGTGGCACAATGGGTTAAAGCACAGCATTATGAAGCTCTCCGCAGCCACCATGCCATGAGTTCGATCCCCGGCCAGTGAAGTGACCCACATGGCGAGGCAGACCTCTCCTGACCCGCCTGCTGCTCCCCTCAGCAGTATACTTTGTTAATCTGCCTATTCTGTTCCCCACTCTCTTTGGTGAATCCTCTCACCCACCACACTTCTGGCCTATACTCCAGTTATATAAACATAAATAAATAAATCTTTAAAAAAAGAATGTATGGGAAATATTTTTGCTAAATATAGCCATTCTCAAGGAGGGCTAGGTTTTTTTTTTTTTTTTTAGGAATTATGGGTAAACCATCCCTTTAAGACAAAAAGAGTCTATTTTAGATTCATGAAACTGCTTTCTCCTGTCCTTAGGTCCACAGGCTTCACAATTTCAGGCTGATTCAGGAGCCCACAGCTGAAAAACTCAGGTGTTGGTGAGTCGGTGATATTATCTGGAGAGCAAAAAGAGATAGTCTACCTGCAGGTGTGGCCACACATGGGACCAGTCTGTCTCTGCCTCCTTATGTTAAGGGGAAGGATGTCCTAAAAGAACTCTGCAGAGTCTTGTGGGCTCTATCCCCTCACTCTGGGCTACCCTGTAACACTTACACACCTCTTTGCCTAGAGCCCGTGAAGAATAATCATGTGGAGAGGCAGGAATCCGCAGGATCCCTGGGGGTAGAGTGGGGGGTGGTGAATCCTCTCTCAGCTATGAAGCCCAGCTCCCACTTCAGCTCTTTCTGCCAGCTAATGCATCTCAGACCACATTATGCGGGCATCAACCTCCCTCCCCCCATCATTGCCATCCATATTACAAAAGGCCTGATGTTCAGGCATCTGCTGGTTGCTGTCCCCTCACAACAGATGAGGGACACAGTGAAACTCCTTCTCAGGAAGGAAGTTTGGCTAAAATGTTCAGTCACTGCACTTGAAAATGGAGACGGCGAGAGAACACAGCCATAGCCACCTGGGTCACAGTCCAAACACACTTGTAACTTTCATAATAAATGACTTATTATTCAATTATAGAATTGCTACGGATGTAGATTAAATCAAATAGAAATCTCTGGTCAGGAACCTTTCCGAGGTCAGATAAATGCATTTCTCTGACCTCTTTTCGGTGAGATGGAGGCTCCTGTGAATTTTTATAAACATACCACTGTACTTGAGGTTTTTCAGCATTTTTGTGCCAGAATCCCTGGGGCCCTCAGTTGGAAATACTTTATGAAGCTGCCAAGCTTAGAGAGAGCGGCAGATGAGACAGGTTCTGCTCTGGGAGCCCCTGCTGTCCAGGCTTTGCCAGAGGGGCCGTTCAACACGTCATCCCGCTCAGTGCCTGCCGGGATTGACTTTCTCCCCCTGCGCAGTCTAGCCCTCTGGAGAATCACAGCCGCGACACCCTGCAGCAGTGTCCACTCACCCTCGAGTGTGCTGGGGTCATGAGCTGTCCCTACACTGGCCTTGAAACTAAAAAGGAGTAGCTGTAAATGAAGTTTTAGTTCTTTTGACTCCTGAGCTCTGTATACATTAAAGTGAATCGTTGACAAGTCAAGCAGCAAAAAATATTTAAACACTGTTATTGCTCACATCAAAATCTAAAACTTACTGGAAGAAATACTTGGTTCCTTAGTTTCTTCCTTTAAAGGTTATTGACACTGGCACTTGTGTTTACCGAGGATGCCATGCGTGGCCTGGAGACCACACCCCATGCCAGGCCTGCATCTGAACCTGCCTTTGAGCAGAAATGCCCAGTGGCCCCTACATCTCCCCACACTCAGGGCTCTGCCCCCACCAGCCAGGGCATTTTGCAGTCGCTTCCACTCAGTTTTTGATAGGGAAGTCCCAATAAATTACTTTTCATAAATCTCTCTAACTTCCATCTCTCTTTACTCTCAAACATTAAAATATTAAACTGGGCCCTCCCTGGTGGTGCAGCGGGTTAAAGCACAGCACTAAGAAGCTAAAGCCACTTCCGCATGAGTTCACTCCATGCCCTGGAGGTGACCCACATGGCGCAGCAGACCTCTCCTGACTCTCCCGCTGCTTCCCTCAGCAGTGCACTTCATCAGTCGGACTGTTCTGCTCCCCACTGTGTCTCTGGTGAAGCCCTTGCACCTCTGGCCTGTACCCCAGTTCTGTATGCATAAATAAAAAAATAAATAAATGTTTTTTTTTTTTTAAAGATTAAACTTAGGTTGGAAGAAATCCAAAGGATCACTTGGCAAGCTTCAGCTGACACATTTCCTGGCTCTACCTCAAACTTCAAAAATCAAAAATCAGAGACTCTGGGAGTGCCCCCAGAGAGCTGTGTGATGCAAGAGCCACTCGAGTAAAAGTGAAGAACCGTGTAAAACCCAAGCACTGGCCACAGTTGACTCACCACTTCCACCAATATCAGCTAGCTCTGCCCTCAGCTGACTAGGCAAGAGTCAAAATGCTGCGTTTGAATCATATCTTAGGCAGCCTCTCTTGATCTGAAAATATATTGAATCAATTTGTCTGTGAACCCTCCTGCTGGAACCTCCTGCCGGCGACAATGAAACTTTAGTAGTAAGACCAAAGCTTTTCATGCAGGGGAGTCCATTTTACTCTTTTTCATAGTTAAACCATGTTATTAAAAATATTTCGCTGGGAGTTTATCAAAGTCACTAATCATTAGTCAAAAGATGTGGAAGGCAAAGAGTTGTTTATTCATTGTTTATTATTAAAAGTTAACAATTTATCCTAGCAGAATGGCCTCATCTCAACAGAAGAGCCCAAGAAAAAGACAGTCAAGTGTCTGTTTGTCATGAGCGATGGCTCATGGGGGAAGAGGAGCACCATCCACAGTGTTACCCATGAAACCACAAGCAGCCGTGGTGATGTTTGTGTGCAGGGTGGCGCCGTGCAGATACAGCCAAAGCTGCATTCTGTTGCTACACTTGCTTCAGGAAGACTATTTTCCAAACTACCCTATAGAAAGGATAGAGCCATTGAAATAGTTCCCTTTTTCATATGGATAAGTGAGAACGTACATGTGTGTGCTTTAACTAGAATGTTCAGAGAGAAGGAAAAGCAACTTTAGTGAATGTCAGTGATTTTCGCGAGTGCACCAACTGCTAGAGCCTTTAATTATTTGTTTTATTAAATAAGATTTATTTATTTATTTCATAGAAGAACTGGGGTATATATAGGCCAGAGATATGAGGGGTGAGAGGATTCACTAGAGACAGAGTGGGGAGCAGAATAGGTGAATTGACTGAAACACACTGCTGTGGGAGCACAGGGTGAGGCAGGAGAATATGCTGCGCCATATGCAGGTTAGCTCCCTGGCTGGGGATGGAACTCAGGCATGGAAGTGAGAGCTCGAAGACTTAACACCGAGGACGCTGGGGAGGCTTTTAAATCAATCTTAGTACCACCACACATGGCTACTGTTTCTCTGCATCCCAAAGAGACTGACTTAATAGTTCTGGGGTAGCCCTACATCAGAACTTTTAAGAAATGACAGAGTTAGAGGTTGCCATAGTTTTGGAAAATCATCTGAATATCAACTGAAAAGGGAAATGAATGAGTCAAATTGGATTGACATTTTTAAAAGGATTTTTTTCATTAAGATTTATTTTTTTTAAAGTCGTTTTATGGAATTAATTCATCTGAAGTACAACACATACACACAGAACATACATACATGGTTGTAATACAAAGCCCACACATGTAACCAGCACACATATATCCAGTGCATACATATACACATGCACACACATATGGACACAAGCTTATCTCTGATAAGAGAGATTATTACTCACCATGACCCATTTTTTCATGCAGGAACCAATTAAATTTAGCTCTTCTAAAGGACACACCCTGATGTTCCCTCTACACATGAAGAATTCAGGGAGTGATAACAATAGCAGCATCTTGAGGGCACAGAAACCCTTCTTGTTCAAAAGTTCCCTAAAAGATTCAGGACCCATATAATTCTAACAGTGCATTAAGATGAAAACAATGTTCTCCCCTTGACTATTAAAATAGCAGGAGGCTGGCTGTGCCTGGCCTGCTCTGGAATTCATTGTGCTCCTGCCTTGCCCATCCTTCTCCCTCCTGACAGCACTTCCTGAAAGCCCAGTTCTGCCTCCAGCACTGTGCTGGGACACAAATGCAAATCTTCCTGACATTCCAAAGAATCTGCAGTGACTCAGGGGAAATCAACCTGGCATTATAGTCATTTACCAAATGAGAGTACAGATGCTGTGCACACTCAAAGGAAGAAGGGATTGCACCTGCCTACGGGGATCAGGAATGCCAGGCTCCAGGTATTCCCACAGAAATTGTGATTTTTTTTTTTTAAACAGGACAGAGATCTTGGCAAGCAAAGAAAGAAAACAAACAAAACATACTTGTTAAATATTCATTTGGGGGGCATAGTAAGCCCTCAGTGAAGAGGTATTGAGTCCATCAGTGTGCCCCAGGCAAGCACACATTCTCCTCTCAGTCTAAGCAAGGAGAGGGGGCATGTGTGTTTCCCCCAGCCCTGCTACATCCTCTGAGAGTCTGGGGAAGGCGCAACTCTTTGCAGACAATCCTGACACAATGCTGTGGATATAAGAAGGCACGATGATGGAATAATCTGGAAGGGAAGAATGGCCTCTGTGAGGAGGGGATCCGATGATGGAGGAGGACAAGACATGGCACACGGGAGAGGCTCAGAGAAGGGCGGTGCACGTAGGAGCCTGGGAGGCTGGTAAAGGGAGGAAGTGGCCACGTCTTACAGCGCCATGATCATCAGCTTAGGACCTGGACTTTATTCTTGTTTAATAGGAATTAAAAGAAGCATTTTATCTAGAAAAGTAGCATGATTTGAAGGCGGAGATGGAGAAAAGTGAAACAGACTTAGAAGGTTGATTCCACACAACTTGTTGATGATCAGAAAAATTAGAAGGTTGATTCCACACAACTTGTTGATGATTGGAAATAAGGGGCCAAGTAATCAAACATTATAATGTGGCTCCAAGGTGCAGGAACGGGGTGGACAGTGCTTCAAATTTCATTGAAGAGTAGGTAGGAAATTTGGGCTGAGGTGGAATGGGATCTGTGCCTTCTGTCCCCAGAGACATGATGAATACTTTGGGAGAAACCCAGGCATTAACTGACATTAAACTGGTGACATTCCATTCAGGGGCTTGACAATTTAAAGCAGAAAAGGGGGCATGACCCCACTCCAATTCCAGTGCATGAAGTAGACCCACCGGAAGTGAACAAGTCTCAGGGTTGCAGCCTCTGGTTCCCCCCACTCAGAAGTTTCCTGCTTACTCCACCCCACCTGAGGGAACTGCATCCCAGACTTCAATCCCCTAACCAAATTTCCCTCATGACTGCCAAGTTATTTGTAATTCAAATGCATGAAACTGCCTACCAGATCTTCCAAGAACAGGACAGAATATTCTAAAATAGTTTAATCTCTTAAAAATAAAGTTCTAAGAATCTAAATTTCTGGTGATAACAATCTAGACATATTATTCAAGGTAAAAAGTGACTCCCCAGCTTTGGTTCCTTTAAAAGAGCAGAACACAGGTGCATCCTGCTAAATGTTAACAAACAGGTGAAACAGAAGTGAAAAAGTATCTAAATTGTAATATTTCCGTTGTGATAGTTTAAAGGGTCTGAGCTGACATCCCTAATGCTAATTCTTGAAGTTACTTTTACTGTTGGGAACACACTGAAGTCCATGTGAAGTCCAATCTAGGCAACGTTTACTCATTTAATGTAACTGTCAACAATGATGTCCTGCTTTCCCATGGCCCCCACACCTCTGATCACCCATCACATGGTGGAGAGCATGCTGCTCCTCCAGGAAAGGGGGGAGTGCCAGGTGCCCTGCCCCACCCAAGGGAGGGTGCAGGGAGGAGAGAAAGACTAGAAGAGACTGAGGAAAGAGGAAAGCAGGATGGAGAACCAGAAGGAGGTCTGGAGGATGCGCATGTGCAGAAGCGGCTCTTGCTCCTTGGTCCTGGACTGAAACAGATGTTGGGGAGAGACCCAACGGGAGGTTAACAAGGGCAGCTTTGATCTTGATTTTTGTCTCTTCCTAGACTGATCTGGCTGCTTCTGCCCCTTTCCTGTGGGTCCCCACAAGGACGTACTCTAGATTTGTGGTGGGCTTTTTGGGCTGAGTGGCCCTGCTTTGGGCCAGCCCTGTTTAGCTGCACATTTACCCATGAAGGGATGGGTGACTTCAGGTGTTTGATTTAGAAACTTTTCCTTCTCTTTGTTGCACACTAATTGTATAGAAGTTCTTCTACATTAGAGTATGTTTTGCGATATTGCAGAATCTCTAGAGAGGGCCAGTTTGGGGGTTCTGGGGTTGCCCTCTCCCTGCTTGGCAACACTGCCACATATGTGTTCATGTTGGAGGAGAGGAGAAGCAGGTGTCCAGGCTCTCACCTGTTTTTCAGTGAGGAGGCTGGATCACCCTGAGGGTCTGGGGAGGGAAAAGTTAGTCATTTTTTTTTTTAATTATTTCTTTTCTTTCATTTTCTTTTTTTTTTTAAGATTTATTTATTTATACATACAGAACTAGGGTATAAGCCAGAGGAGCAGGAGCAGTGAGAGGCTTCACCAGAGACAGTGTGCGGACCAGAACAGGCAGACTGACAAAGTACACTGCTGAGGGGAGCAGTGGGCCGGTCAGGAGAGGTCTGCCACACTATGTGGATCACCTCCAGGGAGGGGGATCGAACTGGCATTGAAGCAGCTGCTTGGCTTTCAGTGCTGCGTCCTAACCCATTGAGTGACCAGGGAGAGCCCGTTAGTTATGTTCTAAACTTTAATAGTTTCTATGATCCATATCTCATTTTGAAGATTTCCTAAAGATACTTTCCTACAGTTAAAAAACATTCCCTTTTATTTAAACTAATACATCTGGAAGCACTGGAATTTAAGAAAAAGTGAGCTGAAGTTTGAGGGACATTACAGTGTTGCTTAAGGTGACCTGGACAAGCAGCAAAAGACTCAAGTGCAGGGTAACTGGGTACCTGTTCCTCTTTTACCACTCTGAATGGTTCGTGTCTGCTTGCTTAAAAGACTATGATCTAGAAAATCTAAAGCAGGTGACTGGACTAAATCTCAAGTGAGATGTGTAATGAAAAGGTGGCTAAGTGGTTCATTTCTTCCAGTCTACATTTCTTGTTATTCATAAAAGAATAACTCAAGTCTCAAAGCAAAAACTTGAAAATGTCCAGATGGACATTTTATGTGCCAGAATGCAGATGCCATAGTAGCCTAATGGGCATTAGATTTTAGAAAATACAGTTTTTTTTTTTTTTAGATTCACCATGTACTTCCAAATAACATTACCAGCATCTAAACATCTCATCCATGAAATTTTAGCAGATGGGGAGATGCCTTATGCTGAAATATTCTTTATCTTTCATACTTGATTTGTTCAACTATTAAGATGTCTCTTTAGCCAAGTCCTGATTAAAATTTCTTTCTAAAATATTTACTTTGACATGAATATGAGTTAGTGGTTTTTTAAACATATGCTTCAAAAATAAGATTTCAAAGCTCATGAAATAGTTAGAAGCATAAGGAAATGATATCAGAACAAGATGCTTTCAGTTTGTAATATTTCATAATAATTTATTGCATGTGTAATGCTTTTCTATGCAAATTTCATATCAACTCATTTTTTTCACATTAAATATAGGAGTATTTCTTCCAGTGATGATTTGTTGATCAGCTTCTAAGTTAAACTGAACAAATAAACAAATTCCTAGATGTGTCAGCTGAGGAACAACTGGAGGAAGCTGTTTTCCTGAAAACACAGACAAGACAGTCTTCTCCCAGAGCTAGACTCTGGTTCCCCTAAGGATCTTTAGGGGAATATCTAGATTTGTGATACCCTTTAAAACAGTCAATTTGAGGCTCATCATCAAGTCATTGAAGCTTACAGAGAACTCCTCTCTAGGGATTAGTTGCTACTTTAAGACAATGCTGGGTTTGAAAAGGAATTTCTCCCAGGCACCAGGGGATTAGTCTTGCCATTTCTTCATTGAGATAAATGAAAGAAGAAACAATGCCAGCAAACACTATTCTTTCAAAAGATCCTCAAAAACCAAACATTCTAGAGTGCAAAAGCCAAGATTTATAAGCAGCAGGAAGTATGTTGGGACCTTCAAAAATAAAATAAATTCCCTTGCTTATTTTGGCCTTGTACTTCTATCTTTTCAGACTCAAGCCAAATTATTCACATGTAAGGAATATTTCATTGAGGATTCATCTCAGAAGATTCACACACCAGTTTGCTCCTCCTGGGTCGCCAGGTGGATTAGAATGTGCTAATAGAATAAAAATTGCCACCTAAATTAGGCTTAAACAGAGTCTGAGGAAGCAATCTACTTTATAATAACAACAATTTTAAAGCTCCAAATACCTAATGTTTGAAGTATCTAGCCATCTAGTCTTTAAATAATGTGATCAATAATATAGAGGGTACCGGTATTTAAACAAATTCTAAATGGAGATACTCAAGTTTATTTTTGAGTACTGAGGAAGTCAAGCAAAAAAATCCATAATTTTAGAATGAATCCATGTAATGGCTTTGTGCTCTCTTCTCTACCACTGTGATGGAGGAAGGAATGCAGAAGAGGCATCACAAGACTAAGCCACACAAAGGGATCACACAGCCATAAAATCAAGATCCTTGGACACCAAAGCCAGGATGCCTGGTGCCCAGGTGAAGACAAGGACATGGATATGGAGATGAAGCTCACTAGGGAATCTCCGACCTCTCAGATTCTATTCAAAGTCAACAAACCCAGGCTCACAAGGACTGAACCCCTCCCAAAGAGAAGCTGCCTATATCAAGGAAGTCTCTCCACCAGCACGGGGCAGCCGCTCCTCTGCCCACCTGTGCCTATGCAGGTGCTTCTTTGCACCCGCTCTCTCCCTCTGCAGGGCAGCAGCCTCCTGCCTGCCAGTGACCTGTACCATGCGGGGACTTCTCTGCACTGACCCCCCTCAGGGGAGGCCTCTCTCCTAAGACAGCCCACCTGCAACTATGCAGGTCTCTTTCCCTGCAAACCTGTCCCTTTCAGGGCAGCTCTTCCTGCCCACTTGCACCTATCCAGGTATCTTTCCCTCTCCTGTCTCTTTCTAATAAACCTCCTCTTCAAATATAACTGAGTCTCTGTCTCATGAAGAATCTCGCCATGTGCCACTGAAAGGGGAGCTCTGGTGAAACCTTTCCCAGAGTGAACCCAAGGACGCCGAACTCAAAAGATGACATCAACTGTGTGATTTCAACCGTAATCTAACATCTATTGCCTTCTGTCAATCTAAAGACTCTGCTAGTCCTTTGTCAAAACATTTGTGCTTGATTATGGTTCTTCTTATGGGAACTGTAGTGCATTGTAATTCACTCATGGTTGTCTGCAACTGACAACCAACCTAATTGAGTGGCTTGGCCTCAAATGTACCATCCAATTGACTTTGTATCACTCTAAGATGAGGCTTTTAGGTTTCAAATATCTCTCCTTCAAACAGAGAAGAGCAAACAGGCCCCCAAAAGCAATGTAATAAGAACACAAAGGAGCAGCCACTGTACTAGGTGCTCTGATTTGACATTTCAGTTAGTGTTACAACTCTGTGTGATGGTATTATTATTACCAGCCCCATTTTGCAGATGGAAAAAGAGAAGACAATTTTCTCAACATCACACAACCACAAGTAAGTAGCTTTCCGACTTTGACTTTAAAGTCCATTTGATTTTCAAAAAAATATCCTTCATTCTCCATCAGTCATATGAGGATAAGTGGAAAACAATCTTGCCTTTATAAACAACAATAACAAAAAAAATTAATTTGAACAATTTTTGGTACTGATTATTTAAACCAGATGATCCTCAAAACTGCAAATATTGTAAAACAAAATTCAAATGCAAAAATAGATACTCAAATTTTAAATTTCTTCTCTTATAATTGTAAAGATGATAAGAAGGACAAGAACTTTCATAGGTTTGTCTATTTTTAGGGAATGAACAAATATTTGTAGATTTGAATGCAAATTATGGTTACTTGCTACCTTATAATTATTTTTATAACAACTACCACTTTAATGCTTTACCTTAATATAGTAGAATATTGATTGCAGAGTAATTGTAAAACTTTTACTCAATGTGATTCAGGTTTTTTTTTCTCTGAATTATATTTTCTCTTTTCTATTTGTTTTTAATAAGTATACAAGATATTTTGTTATTTATTTATGAAGCACATAAATCCTCTATCATAATTCAGTTTTCCTCTTTGGTGCCTTACTAGTTACTGTTATTATCATAACATATACCTTAAATATTAATAATTTAAATTAAATTCAGTCTTTTAGATTTAATTTCTTGCAAAAGCTAATGTATGAGATTTTGTAGTGATGGCTTTTGTAAAATCTCTCAATTAAGTCTTTTGAGACATTTTTTTCTTTGTAAGTTTCATTTTTTCAATTTCAAAATCAGTAACTATTTAAATTGATGCCACCTAAATCAGATGAAAGAGGTCCACTATAACACAACAAAGTCAGTCAGGGGACAGTGTGACAAGTTATGACATGCTCAAAATAGCAAGGAGTAAAAATTGAGATCTCCTGATGGGACAGGTACTCCTGAATCTTTCCAATAAAAAAGGTAGTTAAAGATTAACAAAAATTTTATACATTCTCTCACTTTTTACAGTACTTACAATATTGAAAATTACTTTTTTCTCTGGAGCGTTTTAAAATAACACAATCAACTTTGCCAAGTTAACACAATTCCACTCTGAAGAGCAAGATCCATATGCCAGAGAGCTTCCTCCAGAGCCAATTAATTTTTTCCTCCTAAAACTACCAGGTGCTAAGACTTACACTTTCAGGGATCATTTCTATAGCGCTTTATTAAACTGCCAGGTGTTACTTCTTTGCAGTAAGTAAAGCACTGAGACTATAATAGCATGAATTTGAAAGGTTAACTATTGGAGAGAATAACATTAGATGCTGATTTGGTATAGTGAAAAGAAGACCCTAGTCTTCATGGTCTCAGAGAGGGTGGTTCCTGAACTTGTCTCCTCATGGCCACCGACGAGAAACCTGGCCATCAGGACAGGGGGTTGTGCAAAGTGAGGTAACCTTAAGCCAGGCACCACAAAACAGAAGTGTTACACATCCTTAGCTGTTACTACTATGCTCCACGACCTAGCAAGGGCCAAGGTTCTGAGAAATAAAAAAAGAAAGATGCAAGAAGTCAGATTTACCAATTCTTCATTTTCAAACTCTGGGTTATATTGTGCTGCTTCTTCTGTCACTGGTTTCTGAACAATGTTCCTACAGACGAGCCAGATGGTGAGACTGGCAATGAACATGCCGATATCAGGTACAAACACCCGGATTCCATTGCCAGCGTCCGCTCCCTTTAAGCTATGGAAGGGAGAAAAAGGGGGAGAAATTTAGTTGATTTTATATTTCTGTGGTTACACGGTGTACAGTATGTTTGAGTCTTCTTAATGATTTAAAATAAGGAATCTTAAGTTTCTGCCTGACAGCTTTTCGTTGACCTCAGAGTCTTAGGTAATTCAGTAATTCAGGACTGTTTCAGGGTTTTGCTCGTTTCTGAAATATCATAAAAAGCCCTACACTATTTCTTAACTCTTAAAATATGCTAATATTATTAACTCAACTACATGTCCTGTTCAAATACAGGTGTTTGCAATTTAACTGAAGTAGTTAAAAACTCAACGCATATCAGCAGCTCAGAGACATTTTACTTAAGATGTAAATCAAAGCTGGGAGAGAAAATGGTGAAGCAAACTCTGAATTCAAGACCTTGTCTTTTTTTTTGCATATTTAGTAGATTGCTTTTTCCATACTGTTCCAAGAATGGTAAATCTATTTTGTTTTCTTCTTAAAATCTGGAGCAGTCAGTATTATTGAACTTAGAACTTAGTCCAAGTGCAAGTATGATATTCACTGGCCATGGTTCCCTGTGGGATTTCTCCTGGATGTATGTTTGCCATTAAATGGAAGAGATACTATTATTTGCCTTCTTTATCTTCTTTGAGTCAAGTAAATGTGACTCAATGTTTATCAAAGATGAAGACAGGAAGCAAATGATAGAAATATGGATTATGTAGATATATGCATTTTTTATTTTCATATATATATTTTACATCATTCTTCATTTTGTACATTTTTTTTTTTTATCTCGGCTGTAAGCCCTGTGGACTTCCCACCACCAGTTTACCCATGTGCCATCACCATAGTCCTGGGCACTCTTCCTGCCCCAGTTTTGATCCTGTTCCCGCTCCACCTCAGAATGTCTCTGTTTATAGTTGTTTGTTGTTTTTCATTTATACTTTATTACAATTTTTTTCCTGGTCCCTTACACATCTGCTCTCACCATTATGTGATTAAATACATACTTTCACTTACATTGTATAGAGAAAATAATGGTAAAACATGAACTTTATCAAGATATAGCCATTGTTAACATTTTGGTAAATTAAACATTTACTGAGCAATTGCTTTGTGTGAAGATTCTGGTACATACTATTTATCCAACCAACCACCAAATAGTTATTCATCCTTCTTTTACACATGAAATGTTCTAGGCTGCAAAAGGCAAACTAACTTCCCTAAAGTCACACATACAGTCAGAAAGAACAGATTTATACTCCAGTTCTATTTAAATTCAATTTTTTTCATTTAACCATTGTGTGCCTGTAGCTATGTGCCTTCCCTTCAAAAATTCCTTCTGCTATAGACATGCATCTTTAGCATTAACAAAGCTAAGCTCAAACTTTATCTATTTTTTGGACACAAATTTGTTTATTTAACATGTCACTAATATTTTCAAAATTATTGTTTTAAAATATCACCATACTCAGAGTCAATAGAACTTATTGAACTAATGTAACAATGATCTATATTTAGAATATTTCCATTTATTTGCTATTTCACTACACATAAAAGTTAAATCTTAGTTAAGTCATACTCAGAGTCAATAGAATTTATTGAACTAATGTAACAATGTTCTATATTTAGAATATTTCCATTTATTTGCTATTTCACTACACATAAAAGTTAAATCTTAGTTAAGTCTTCTATAGTTCTAGCAAAAATCCCTTAGACTAGTACTGGTTTAATTTATTTTTCAGAAATGGAAGAGGACATGCCCTCCGTAAACTTCATTTTACACCTGGCTCTAAACCTTACCAAACAGAAACATGAAATCAATGAGAGATCCTCTTACCTTCATAAATAACACAAACATGATCAAACATGGTTGTGTCAGAGGTTTTAAAAAAACAAACAAAAAATATTTCATTTAGAATAAAAGCATTCAACTAAGACAATGTCATCCCCAAATAAAACCTCATGACTGATTTTACCAAAGGAAGAATGTAACAGACCCTTTATCTACCTTAAAAGTATTCTTAATGTGACCAAACAGAGCAAACAAGAATTAATATTAGAATGAAAAAGGAAGGGGAGCAAGGACAGAAAAAAAAAAAAAAAAAAAACCTCTTGGGGGATGCTTCCTGTGTGGACTGAGTTCAGAAGAGTCAACTGTTTCGACTCATGTGTATTTTGGTAATAGATTGCTTACTACGGCTTTCCTCAGAGAAAACAAACTGATGGTGATATTTTATGAAAAGTACCAACCAAGTGAGTTGTAGGAGAATTTTTTTTTTTTTTTTTTTAAAAAGGGAAACCAGAGCTCCAGCTGTGGCCTCAGTGGCTTCTTGCACCACAAGAGACTCAGGAAGCCAGAGCTGAGCTGTGGGCTTCTATGCTTGTGGACTGCAAACAGTCACCTCAGTCTTGGTTTTGTGCTTCTGGGCCTCCAAAGAAAAATGTTATTTATTTATACACACACATATTTATGTGTGTGTGCATATATACAAAAACACATACATACATATATACACATATACATTAGTTTATATATGAGTCTGTGGAAGAAATCACTCTACCAATGTGAGAAAATTCAGCTGCTGGATCCAGGATTGGGCTGTGATCCAATGTAGAATGGAATCATTCAGTCACAGAGGTGCTAATCTGTAACTACTACTCTCAGCTTGCTGTGTTAACAAAGCCATGCATTCATAGCACTGCCAATCCAGGAACAATGAGACTTTTGAGGACTATAATGCAGAGCATGTACAATGAACAGGTCATATTCTAATTGATATGTCATTTGGGGATAGTTTTATCAGCACTATTTCCCTCTTTGTTTAGATTAGTGTTTATTAATGTACATTTATCAGAATGCCAGTTCTCAGAAATGCTGTGAGTTAAAACAAAGTAAAACAAAAGAAAAAATAGTTTTTGGTCAAGAAATGTTTGAAAATCATAATGCATATTAGTATGTAAATAAAGAAGTTCTGGAGTATAACACTTTACTTGAATATAAATCATTTTCTAAATCTGTTTCACCACAAACCATTCCTCAAAATTCTTAACTAACACCAATTACACTCCATCAAGATAATATTCTTAGAACAGATTTTGGGAAATGCTGGGTTATCATTTGCTCATTGGTCTTGAATGAATGGGTAATCTGAAAAGTATGCTAACACATAGCTAATTTAGTTTTTAATTTAATTGGTTTCCAATGATTTTAGTAGTCAAGGACTTCTCATTCCCTCAATAAGTCGCCTACCTATCCACTCAATTGCTCAGTATGTCAATAAATTATGGAGATGGAAGAGAAAAAGAAAGTGTCTCTCTTCTATTGCCTCATCTTACAGATAACAGAGACCACCAAGGGAAAAGGTTGAAGACTGATTCAGCTGTACAACTGGTGGTAGAACACTATCGGTTGGGAGCTGTCTTCTGAGAGCAGCCAACTCTCACTGCATCTTGTCCCACCTTGGCCACCCAAATTTACTGAAAGAAGCTTCCTGGCTTACAGTGTGAAAATGCCCTACCAGGAGTCACCAGTGATCTCCTAAGTGCTAGACCCAAATGACTAATTCTAATTCTCATCATACTCCTCTATATTGAATTTGTCAAGTTGATCAACCCTTTCTGCTCTCAAATGTGTCTGTAGCTTTCCTCTCTTTTCTGGTTCTCTGTCTACTTATGAATAATAATTATGTTGGTAGGAAATCCACTAGAATTACTGAGCTGCATTGTTCTCACCAGATTATTCTTCTCTGTCTCCTTGAATGTCATGAGTTTGCAGTATCCTGTATTTCATTCATTTTCTTCTAACTCACATGATAAACCTGGATTACATCCCTAATTAGCATTATGTGATGATTTTCAAATCGACATCATCTGTGAAAAAGTGTCTCCTGACACATTAGTAGTTTTAATTTTCCTACTAGCTATCTCCTGTTCAGTACTTTATCAATTTGTAAAAGATGCTACTTTTATTCCAAAGTCTGCTCTTCTTCCTATACTACAAACTTGAAAAATGATACTGTCATCAATCTAGCAACCAACACAGAATCTGATCCTGTCCTCTCATTGAAATACTGGAACTTCTGTCTTTATAATATTTCTATCACCTAGTTTTCTCTTTATCGCCACAGTTCAGTTCTGGGTTCTGAATTTTCATAGCTTCCTTATCTGTCTTGGGCTGTTTTCTACCAAACAGATCTTTGCGTTACTACCAGTTTAATTTTTGGAAGCCTAAGTTTGAGCCTGTTAACTGCACTGCTGATTGGAAGAGCCCATCCTATTATCTTTTGAATGACTTCCTTGCACCTCCAGTGAGAAGCCTTTCCATCATCTTTCTCCAATAACATTGAGCGCTCTGTCCTTTAGACAGCTGTCACAACTTGCACACACTCAATTATAAAGTGCTTAGCATTTTGTCACTCACTTGTTTAAAAATCTTCCTGCCTGAACCTTCTGTTTATTTTCTCTCTGTATTGAGGGAAATATGTATTGTATATGCAAATTTCACATATTTATATACATATAAACACATTATATACTTAAATATATATATATATATACTCAGTATACATGTGTGTGTATGTGTGTGTATGTCCACACACAAACATACAATAAAGGTTGATGGAAATAACTATTTTCAAATATCTACTCTATTTACTGTGATAGTAATTTGTGGCAAATGTTATTGAAGAATTGAGCTATATTTGACAAAGAATCTAGTAACTTAATTCAGGGAAGAAAAAGCACATATATAAACAGGACTACATGTTACTGTTGTCTGAGGAGTGGCAGGGAGATCAGAAAGAGTTCACCAATAAGTCTCAGTTACTTGGAGATTTAATTGGAATTATAAACAAATATGTATGTACAGTTTTATTGAATATGTACATTGGAGGAAATACTTTGAGAACAAGATATATGAAATGTATCTAAATAGCTTAAATGAATTGATTCAGCAGAATTCATTATTCATTATTCAAGAATATTAAGCATCTACGATGTGCCAGGCACTGACCCTCGGCATCAAGTTCGTTTCATGAAGTAATGAGGTATAAGCAGGAAGATGGGTTATGGCCAGACCCCAAGGAGCTTGGATGTTGGTCAAAAAAAATTCCATTACGGCTGGACTTGGAGTAAAGGAGGAGCATAATCAACGAAAGAGATGATAGGAGTGATTCAGTTGTGAAGTGGGAACAGTGTTTCCAAGTTAAGTATGAGGTGTGGTTAGGACATTGAGGTACAGAGGTGGTAATTCAAGTTCAAAGCCACATGGTGTTTGTGACTGGGAGAGAAGTTATGGTTGAGGGGCAAATTTGAGAGTTTTCACATACTTTGGCTAAACTCGACAGAGCACGGTAGATTTTACGGGGATTGTGCATAACATGCAGTTAGTTTATGTGTAAGATTCTCTAATTACAGGATATATTCAGGGTTCTTATCAATAACTTAAATTTTATTTTAAGTAAATTCTACATTAGGAGTCAGGTTGTACACAGGAGAATTACTGATTTCATAAAGTAATGAGATCAATGTAAACATTTCCCATGCAATGTTATGCTAGATAGTGCTGCTTTCCTGGCAGAAAACAATTACATTTTTCATATATAAAAGCATATATTAAACTGCTTAAAACATCATGTTCTCTTAAGTAGGCAAACATTTCCTTTCCAATCTTATTACAGGCCTAGTGATCTTATTTATTCAGAGTGATTATACCTCTTGAAAGGGAATTGAGGAAGCTGAAAATTGGGAATAACCTACATTCCTTCAGGATGAGAATTAATAGATTAAATTTAGAAATAGTCATAAAGCACCATAAGCTAATAAATCAGTGCAAATATATGTGTGACTAAATCTAAATCTACAAATATGGGTGTATTTCACAAACAGAATGTTGACACATGCACACAAAATAGATGCAGTAAAAGTGCAGAATATAATTTACTTATGGATTCATGCATAAAAAAAATTACACCAAAATGATAAACACCCATTTTGTAGAAAGGGAGAGGCATACCATCAATCATATTGGTAGCATTAAAGTTCTTAACCTGAATAAACGTTTGTTGGTAGGCAAGTCTATATTTAATATTGCATAGTATTTTTTTTTTTTTATTATGAGCAGCAGTACTCTTTAGAAGTACTTGTATAGAACATATCTGAAAAAAAAAAAAAAAAGAAGTCATTTACCTTTTTACCTTGCCCAGAAAATAATGACCAATTAGTATTGTAATGGCTGGATTAGCTTTGTTGTGACTGACTCACTGGTCCAATTCAATTAGCATCCTCTTATCAATGCCCATAGAAGAGGCAAAACAGGTACATCTATATTCATGGGCAAGCCCATTTACTTTTCTAAATTTTGGTTCCTCACCCACAAAATGGTCCATCCAAGTCTAATATTTAATTTTGACTAGGCAAAGCCCAAATAAGGACACAATAAAATTTAGAGGGGGGGCCCTCCCCTCCCTGGTGATGCAACGGGTTAAAGCACAGCACTAAGAAGCTAAAGCCACTTCAGCATGAGTTCGATCCCTGCCTGCCCCGGAGGTGACCACATGGCGCGGCAGACTTCTCCTGACCCTCCCGCTACTCCCCTCAGCAGTGTACTTCATTGACCTGCCTGTTCTGCTCCCCACTCTGTCTCTGGTGAATCCTCTCACCCTCTGCATTTCTGGCTTGTACCTCAGTTCTGTATGAATAAATAAATAAATCTTTAAAAAAAAATTAGAGGGGATGGGAAAGAAGACAAATGTTGGAGTTTAGGTATTGGTAAAAGAGCATCCAGGTAAGAATAAAACCAATCATTTTTAGAAGTTCAAAAATACCAATTCCATTTATGCAATACTTTCTGCAAGACAAACCCTGTGTTTCAGGGTTGGTTAGAGGACCAACTTCAACTGAATTACAGTAAAGTATTAACATATCAAAGAAACATTATTTAATGAATAAGAACCTTTAAATATTTCTGGCCAGCTCTCTGATGGCCTCTGAAATTCATCCATTTGAGAGCTGGGCAACATTTTCCTTTCTGTTTTTATTTTTCAGCTATCCAACTAGATTTTATTTTATTCTAAACTATTTCAATTTATTTTAAAAAATAAAATTGTATTGATTTAGCATCATTTAACAATATTGTATGTTTCAGTAATATAGCTTCATGTCTCAATAATTATATATTATGCACTTTTTTCTTAAGGAAAAAATTAAGGTCATTAAACATGACTTTGATCAAACACTTAGATTTAATAAATAACTTTAAGAGCAGATAAATAGATTGAATGTATACCAACATATAAAAGACCCTTAGCTGGGGCCCTCCCTGGTGGCACAGCTGGTTAAGAACAGCACTAAGAAGGTAAAGCCACTTTAGCATGAGTTCAGTTTCTCCCCCGCCACCTCCACTCCCCCTGCCCCAGGTGACTCACATGGTATGGCAGACCTCTCCTGACCCACCCGCTTCTCCCCTCAGCAGTGTACTTCATTGATCTGCCTGTTCTACTCCCCACTCTGTCTCTGGTGAATCCTCTCACTGCCCTTGCACCTCTGGCCTGTACCCCAGTTCTGTATGTATAAATAAATAAATCCTTAAAAAAAAAAAAACCCTAGGCAATGCACTGGGCATGCCTCCCCAGTGGACTTTGCTGATCTCTAAGAGCAATAAAGCCGTCTCTCTCACTTCTTTGCCTTATTCTATCTGTGGGAAATTACATCTATCTAATAGTAAAAGCGGAAGATAATACTGATTTCAACTGCTTTCCACATATGATTAAATGAATATCTGACCGCATGGAACAAAACACATTAACACGAATATATTTGATGCAAAGAAATGCAAGTTTAGATTAGAAACTGTAGAAAGATGCATTAATATTTATTGAGAATCACTTAAAATATTCACATTAATGAATCTCACAGTGGTGACCCATTAGATAATCCAAACAATTCTCTCATAGTTGTGAATTTACAAAGTTTTTCCATCATTAGAATAGCAATCCATGCTAGTTCTAATTACCTATATATATGAGTCAGTGTTGGGTTTTCAGGATAACTTTTTAGCTATTGGTTGGGTTTTCAGGATAACTTTTTAGCTATTCTTCCACTAGAATACACAACCTTTATTCTCAGATCTCTGGATTGCTGGCTTTTCATTTCTTAATTTATGAGACATTGGACTAGTTAAGGACCTGGTTTTCATAGAGATAGTCACTAAGGGAAGGAAAGGGAAGGAACAGGAAGGAAGGAGAAGGGAGAGGAGGGGAGTGGAGTGGAGTTTAAGTGTTCAGTCACATTGGCTATTCAAGAGTTTGTTGGAACAGGCTGGTCCCACTGCTCAGTGACAGTATAATATTCATTTGAAATTGAACACAGCAGGAGTATTTACAACATACAAATTGGCAAATGCTACAATCAGGTACTTTCTCCCTAGAGTCTAGCACTCAATATCTAATAGGTAAACATTGCTGCTATTGAAATTAAAGGAAAAAAAAAAGTAGAAAACCCACAACAAACTCATTATTTTTGCCATGTGGCTACCCTGGGAAAGATTCTAAAGAATATCCTGAACCAACAGTGTCAAATCCAAAGTCCTTTACCTGGTGTTTAAGTTTCCCCAGCCTCAGTCTTAACTTGTTCTTTTGAATTTTTATTTTAAGATTTATTTATTTATGCATACAGAACTGGGGTACAGGCAAGAGGTGCAGGGACAGTGAGAGGATTCACCAGAGACAGAGTGGGGAGCAGAACAAGAAGAGTGATGGAGTACACTGCTGAGGAGAGCAGAGAGTGAGACAGAAAAGGTCTGCTACGCCACGTGGGTCTCCTCCTTGGTTGGGGATCTATCTCGTGAACCTGCTGCAGCTAGCTTCCTAGTGCTGTGCTTTAACCCGGTGCACCAAGAGAGGGCCCTCTTTTTAAACATGTATCTCTTCTTCTAGACCACTTGCCATCCTCTGAAAGGAATATATTCATTCCAGCTTCTGGATCCTGGCCAGTGCAAGTTCTCATTATGAATTTTCCCTCTGTTCTACATACGCCAGGCAAACACAACACATGCCTATTTGACCTTGTTGGTAGTTGTCTTTATATAGAAGATCATGGATTTTGTCTTGTGGACTCACCTTTGGTAATTTGTTCAGGCATTTGGAAATGCCTCAGGTGTTTCATTACATTGATTTGTGGCCACATCTAAGCTATCACCTAGAAAAGGCCACAGCAAACCCCTCAGAAATGCTTTCTTATTGTTTGCCAAATATAATGATAAAAACGCAGTGATCCAAGAACTTTCTCCTTCAGTCTCTGCTGCATCCTGGGAACCACATGCACCCAAGCTTTTGCATTTACTCGAAGTTTGCACAGTATTTTCCATTCTCCCTCAATAACACTGAGCTTATAGCCCCATGTCATTTATTCATAACCTGAGAAAAACCCCATCCTAACATCCCAAGAGCAGAGTTGCACTGCGGTGCCCATCTGAAAGAGTCTGACATCACAGGGTGAACAAAGCCCTGTGTTGTCCAGGCACTGTGCTGTCTAGGGGCTGCACTTCAGTGGCTGCACTGCCCAGGGCTGCACTGTCCAAGGGCTGCACTGTCTAGGGGCTGCGTTGTCCAGGGGCTGTGCTGTC
>NW_004567117.1:2959891-2976636 GCF_000260355.1 Condylura cristata | reverse complement strand
CACTGTCAGGGGCTGTGCTGTCCAGGGACTGTGCTGTCAGGGGCTGTGCTGTCCAGAGGCTGCACTGTCAGGGGCTGTACTGTCCAGGGGCTGCACCACCAGGCTTTGTGGAGGTGAGGACAACACTGAAGACCAGCAGAGATACCCATCCTCAAACCAAGCTGGCAAAAACCACAAAGCGTCATGGCAGTAGTTCCCTTCTGCTTGAACTGCTACCTTGAATAGCTTGATGGAAACGAACTGAAATCAACTTTGTTTAAAAGGAAATATGGGCCCTCCCTGGTGGTGTAGCAGGTTAAAGCACAGCACTGAGAAACTAAAGCCACTTCCGCATGAGTTCGACTCCTGCCTGCCATGTGGAGGTGACCACATGGCATGGCAGACCTCTCTTGACCAGCCCGCTGCTCCCCTCAGCAGTGTACTTCATCAATCTGCCTGTTCTGCTCCCCGCTCTGTCTCTGGTGAAGCCCCTCCCCACCCCTGAGCCTCTGGCCTGTACCCCGTTCTGTACACACAAATAAATAAATCTTAAAAAAAGAAAAAAAAAAAGGAAATATGAAAGGCTGTTGGGGTTGTACCTGAGTAGCATGATTTTCTCTTTCATAAACACCGAATCAGGGAAAAAGTAAGAGGCCTGTATGACACTACTGAAAGGGAACACAGAATAAAGAAAACAGCATGAACTTTGGACTTTAAGACCTCAAACTGACCCGCATCCCTGCTAATCTAATTCATGAGCCTGTGTGGCTATCCATTAGGCAGGGGCGTTTTGCCAGGACCTCGGCCAGCAAGGCTGAGATGGACACTGTGACTTCGAGAGGTCCCAGTGTAGTGGGGCAGGCTGACACGAGGCAAGCAAATTCCTGCAGTTAAAGGCAACATTAGTGTGAGTAAAAGGCTGAGCAAAGAAAATGGGGAAAAAAAGGAATACTTCAGGAGGCAAGAGTTATTCCTTAGTTGGTAAAAAGATGGTAAAAGCTGAAATGGGCTTCTGAAATAGCATGCACATCCAAGGAATTACAAACAACTTATGTTGTGATAGAGATTATTAAAATTAGTTGTATTGTTACAGGATAGCCCAGAGTGGACTGGGCCGCCTGTCTGTGGGGCCTCACCTGTGCGCTCACAATTCGGTTATACTGCAGGTACACACAAAATGGTCAATAACAGGGGAAAGGAATAGGAAACAACTCAGGGAAGGAGAGCGGAATACAAAGTCACTGGAATACCTTACGGCTAGGCTGACTGAACACACCAAATCACATGGTCCGGAGAGCCGTTTTCCGAGCGAGAGAAGGAGATATGCAATCACGCCCTATTTATCCCCCAAGTGTCCCAGAATTCCTTCCTGCTAGCTCCGCCCTTGGGTCCTCGCAGTTCTCTCCCTGGTACTGCTGGGAGTTGTAGTTTCAAATCACTGGAGTAGTATGTAGGGTCCAGAAAGCTGGAGTAGGGGGTGGAGTCCATAAGACTATGCAGAGTTCCTTTAGGACATCATTCCCCTTAATAGTGTGGCTATGTGTGAAAGGTACAGGTTTCAGTCCAGGTAAGACCTTGAGCATCCTTTGGACATTTAAATGTCAATACCAAGGCATTTAGGGACATTGGTGAATACTTATAAGCCACCTGCTTTCATGTGAATGTTTTGCAAGTTATATAACTTCTCAATTTTCTAAATTTTATAAAAAGAAAATATGATATCCCTCATAAGATGTGACAGTAAACTGAGATGTTTACTATGCCTTTACCCCTGGCCCGGGTAGGCAATCCCTGAATGAGGCACAGAAACTGGACTTGGGAGTGAACAAGGCTGAGTGTTGGGGTGAGCAAGGAA
Source organism: Condylura cristata (assembly GCF_000260355.1). Taxonomy (NCBI): domain Eukaryota; kingdom Metazoa; phylum Chordata; class Mammalia; order Eulipotyphla; family Talpidae; genus Condylura; species Condylura cristata. The sequence continues at coordinate 2,974,802 of NW_004567117.1, read as the reverse complement.
CCAGTGTTTGTTCTATTCAACCATAGGGGTCAGAAACCAGGAGAAAAGAGCTATAAAGTCCAAGGAATCCACTGTAGAATAAATTCAAACTCTGAAGCGAACTCTTAGCAAAATAGATAAGTAGAATAAGTAATCTACCAGTTGGATAAAACGATCACATTGTATATACATATGCAGAATCATGCACACACCTGTAAATGTGTGGCAAGAAGCAAGCAGATGCCCAGTTCAGGGGGAACAGAAAAGGGTCCTGCATTTGGTGCATTTGTGAGTGACAAGTCAACATAAGACACCTTCATTTGTCCCTCACCTACTTTGTACCTCCCCCCCAATAAGTATCCTTTCTGCACTGCCACCTCACAATCTACCTGAGCAGGAAACCGACATGGACACGACGTGACCACTGGAGGGCAGATTTCTCTCCTGTTCCACCCAGAGTCCTGCCTGTGTCTCCCCTCACACTGCCTCAGTGCCCTAGCCAGGGCAGCCTCACAGTGCTTCTCTCAGTCTTTCATGGCCATCCCATCACTTAGTCAATTAAGTGAGTGCCAGCTTCCTTTGCTGTGGTCACCATGTTGCTCCTTATATTTAACTCTTTTTCTGTGGGGAGATGTCCCGATATCATACCAATCCCCTATTCCTTGTCAAACCCTGTCCCATTCACCTTTGCAGTCACTGATGACTCCTTGGATCCAATACAATTACGATGTCTCCCAAGCTGATCACCTATGTCTCTCATTATGAATGGGTGTTCTACTGCAAGCAAGCATTTGCTACCTTCCAATTAATTAATTATTTACTGAATATTTACAGTGGATTCCTATTTTATTGGATAGGTTGTATTTTGAAACTACCATAACTTATTTCTGATGCTCACTAGAATTGGAAAAGCCCCTCGAATTTGGCCCCTGGGACACAGACTTAGCATTCATTAAGGCTTTTCCTACTTTTTGACAGAGTAAAGAAGTCCTTTCTTCAAATCTCCAGGTCCAGGTTTCAGAAGGGCACTTCTTCTTCTTTTTCTTTTTTTTTTTTTTAAAGATTTTTTATTTATTTATACAGGACTGGGGTACAGGCCAGAGATGCAGAGGGTGAGAGGATTCACCAGAGACAGAGCAGGGAGCAGAACAGGCAGACTGACGAAGTACGCTGCTGAGGGGAGCAGCGGGCAGGTCAGGAGATGTCTGCCACACCATGTGGATCTCCTCGGGGCAGGCGGGAATTGAACTCATGTGGAAGTGGCTTAAGCTTCTTAGTGCTGTGCTTTAACCCGCTGCGCCACCAGGGAGGGCCCAGAAGGGCACTTCTTACTTTATGATGGGGCACTGGCAGGCTTATGCAAGTAAGCACACACATCAGGACCAGTTCACACCAGCTGCAGCCATCACCCCTCTGCTATCAGTGAAGCTGGGTTTTTCATGAAAAAAAAAAAAAAGAATAAATCACTCAGGTTTTACAGCATTTTCAATTTTAAAGTTGCTGGTGAGGGATAGAGATCTGTAATCCAGTATGTTAGAATATTATAATAAACTAGAATACTATGCAGTAAAGCAAGTCCAAATACTATCTGCAATGAAGCACTGGTCAAAAGAGTAAAACAAACAAACAAACAAACAAACAAAAAATTGAATCCTTTGGCTGTGAAAAGGTACACTCAGCATTAAGTAGATGAATGAAAATATAAATTTGTAAAAGCATCAATCAGTGCATGGTAGCCTGCACTAGAACAAGAAAGAACGCCAAAGCATATCTCTAAGTATGTTTCAATATGCAGTTAAATGCATTTGAAAACTAAAATAACATTTTGTTTTCAAAAGCTTGTTCAGTGAGTATTTCAGGTAAAGCAAGAATTATTGACTAGCAGGCAAATTGAAAGTGGAATGCACAATAAATAAATTCTTGGAGTGAAACAAAGATAGCTATGTCCACATAAAGATCAGCATACAGGGGCCCTCCCTGGTGGTGCAGCAGGTTAAAGCACAGCACTAAGTTGCTAAAACCACTTCAGCATGAGTTCAATACCTGCCCCAGAGGTGATCCACATGGCCCTCTCCTGACCTGCCTGCTGCTCCCCTCAGCAGTGTACTTTGTCAGTCTGCCTGCTCTGCTCTCCATTCTGTCTCTAGTGAATCCTCTTACTGCCCCTGCAACTCTGGCCTGTACTCCAGTTCTGTATGTATAAATAAATAAATCTTACAAAAAAATAAAAAGATCAGCATATGTATGTTTCAATTAACTGTATTCATAATCAGCAAAAACTGAAAATTACACAAGCATTCACCAAATAGTTAACAGAGAATTGTGGCAACCTATAAATTTATCGACAAAAAGAGACTAAGTATGGGCATTTTGGTTCTATGGATAAGCATAAAAAGCTCTATACTGAGTAAAAGAAGCCAACACAAAAGGCCACATACTCTCTGAACCACTCACAGGGCAATCTGGAAAAGATAAAAAACACTTACACCAGGGGTTGTTTGGGGTTCTGGGGGGAAAGGATTGACTCTAAAGGGGCAGAACAACAATTTCCAGGAAGATGTAAATATTATATAGCTTAACTGTGGTTGTGGTGGTTACATGATTGCAGGCATTTGTCAAATTCGTGGAACTGCACCCCTATAAAGGGGAGCTTTCCACTGAATGCAAATTACACTTTAATAAACATGATGAGAGAGGTCCAGTATGAAGTGACAAAGACAATTCACAGTGGTGTAGTAGAGAGGAAAAGTAAAATTTGAGAAAATGTAAATGCAAAAACAAGTCATCAAACTTGAGCACTAGAAGTAAGTGTCATATTTTTAAACAAACTGCATCTGAAATGTGTAACTGTTGAAAATAACACAAAAGTGTAGTAACTGGTCTGTCATCTCAACAGTCAAAAAGACAGATGGTCCCACTGCCTTTGAGTGCTTCACTATGGTATTTCCACAGAAGCAGCCTCACTGGCTGCTTTTCCCAGGGAATTTCCCTAACGGAGACATTTATGGCAAAGATAAAATTAACAGTGCTAGATGCAGAGGAAACTGTTTCTTTTGTGAATCCATTTGCTTGAAATTCTGGGAAATTATGTTTTAACAGTTCAAGACCTATTACAAAATCCACTGATTTATGGGATTTTGGCTAAGTTACTGAGTGACTTTGTTTCTTCTAAACAAAGATCTGTTTTTTTCATTAAAAATAAAATAAACACTGCCTTTGTGAGCTGTGACCACTAAGATTTGTATGCCTACAAATTTGAAGAGTGAGCATTTCCATTCTACTTTCAAAGTCCAAGCATTCTCTTCTAGTTGGTATAGATTTCTCAATTGTTCTCATATGGATCATGTCTACCACCATTTTTTTTTGTTGTTGTTGTTATTGTTGTTCACCATCCCACCCACTCTTCCTTCTCTCAGACAAAATACTAACCTATTTTGATTAAGCAAGGTAAAACTAGCCATCCTCATTAGGTTTCTGCCTTTCATTCTAGAGCCAAGGTCTCTTTGCCTGCTTTGACAATTCATGCAAAGTGATCCATTTTGACATTGAGCATTGGGTTATCTGTGTGAGAATGGGTGAGCAATTCAGGATGAGACCATTTCTTCTGCTTCTTTCCTACTCTCTTCATGCTTACCTGTGTGCTGCATATAAGGCATTGATTTTATACATACTTCTTTATTGGTTCGTCCCCCATAATCACTTATAGTTACAAATGTGGTAGGATTGAGTAGTCAATAAAGATTATTTTTTAAAACTTATTTTATTACATCATGGTTAATTTTTGGACAATATTTACTTCACAGGTATAATTCCCTAGTTCTCCTACCCCCACAACACCCATGATCCATCTCCCCTGTCCCTTATGCTATATTGTTCCATTTTGACATCTTCTCTCTCCTTCTCCCATGCCGTGTGCTTCAGATCTAGGGTCAACTTTCAAGTTTTGTCCTTTTACTGACCTTTTGTTCAGTTTCTCTATATTCCACATATAAGTGAAACCATCAGGTATTTATCTTCTAACTTACTTCACTTAGCATAATCCCATAGCGTCCCAACCATGTAGCTGATAATAGCATGAGTTTATCTTTTTTGATCACCGAGTAGTATACCGTTGGGTTCACAGCCAACATCTTGATCCAGTTGTCTGTTTGGGAGCATTTAGGTTGTTTCTATATCTTACCTAATGTACATAGTGTTGCCTTAAACATAGGAATGCAGATTTCCTTTCAACTTAGTGTTTTTGTGTCCTTTGGATTCAGTTATAGGAATGGACTCACTGGGCCATATAGTAGATTCATTTTTAGTGTTTTGAGAAAACTTCACACAGCTTTCTCTAGTGGCTAAGCCATTTTTTCATTATCACCAGCAGTGTAAGAGGGATCTGTTTTCACCAATACAGCATTTGTTGCTTTTTTTTTTTTTTCATATGGGACATTCTCAGAGGTGTGAGGTGGTATCTTACAGTGGTTTTGATTTAAACTTTCCTTGATAAGTGTTGTTGGACATTTTATTTTACATGATTATTGGCCATGCATTTCTCCTTTGGGTAAGTGTCTTTTAAACTCTTCTGCCCATTTTATTATTATTATTTTTCAATTGGATCGTTTACTTTTTTCTGTTAAGTTGTATAAAATCTTTGTAGATCTCCAATATCGGTCCCTTATCATTTGTATGGCATGCAATTATTTTCTCCCATTCAGTAATGTGCATTGGTCTGCATTTCTCTTTTTGTTCCAGTGCCATGCTGTGTTTATTGCTATGGCTTTGTAATACAGTTTGAAGTCTGGGAGAATAATACCTCTGTTTTTCGCCCTTTTAGTCAAAAGAGCTTTGACTATCAGGGTTTTTGTGATTCTATAGTAACTCTAGCAATATTTGTTCCATTTCTTTGAAGAATGCCACTAAGATTTGCATTGGATCTGTAGATTGCTTTTGGTGGGGTGGCCATTTTGAGAATGTTAATTCTGACCCACGAGCAGGGAATTCCTGTACATTTCTCTGTGTCTTCTTCTATTACTTTTAACAATGTTTTGTAATTTCCCTTGTAAAGGTCTTTTACCTTCTTTGTTAGGTTTATTCCCAGGTGTCTTTTTTTTTTTTTTTTTGGTACAATTGTAAATGGGATGGTTTCCTTAATTTCTGATTGTTTGCATATAGAAAGACTACTGATATTTGTGCAATGATTTTACAAATTGCCACTTTACTAAACCGGTTTGTTGTTTTAATTAGTTTTTTTTTTTATAGATATTTCAGGGTTTTCTATACATGTTGTATCACTTGAAAACAGTAAGAGTTTTACTCCTTCCTTCATAATTTGGATTCCTTTTGTGTTTCTCTCTTGCCTTTTTGCTGTAGGTAGGATTTACAGTATTATATTGAAAAACATTGAGAGCAGATATCTTCATTTTGTTCTTGATCTTAATGGAAATACTTTGTTTTTTACTTTATTTTTCATTATTTGAGAATAATGGAATAATGTTAGCTGTCAGTTTGTCATGTTTGGTTTTTATTACACTAAGATGTTCCTTTTATCCTGATTTTTTCAAAGATATTTATCATAAATGGGTATTGGAGTTTATGAAATGCTTTCTCATGACTTATTGCTATGACCATATTTTTTTCTTTTTTTCTTTTTTTTTAATGTAGTGAATTAAATTCATTGATTTTCAGGTGTGAACCATCTTTATGTCCATTGAAAAAAAAACGTGGTTATGGTGTATGATCCTTTTTCATGCATTGCTCAATTCAATGTACAAATATTATTGAGGACTTTAACATTTGTGTTCATTAGGGAGATTAGTCTGTAGTTCACATTTTTTGTGTTGTCTTTGGTTTTGTTATTAGCATAATTTTGGCTTCATCAAATCTATTTGGTAGTATTTTTTCTTTTTCAATTTTTTGAAAAAATTTTATATGACAGGCATTAGTTCACCTTTGAACTCACTTGAGAAAGAATTTGGCACTGGGCTTTTGTTTTTGGGGAGGGTTTTATTACTGTTTCAATTTTGCTACTTGTAATTGGTTTGTTTAAGTTTTCTATTTCTTCTTTATTCCGTTTTGGGTTACATAATTGATTACATAATTATAAGAATTTGTTTGCATATAAATGTTCACAGTAATCTCTAATTATCCTCTGGATTTCTATGTTGTCTTTTGTAATTTCTTCTCTTTCATTTATGATCCTATTTATTTGCATTTTCTCCCTCTTTCTGTGTGAGCCTAGCTAGAGGTTTGTCTATTTTTTTTTCAAAGAACCAGTATTTGGTTTAATTGATCTTTTGAACTTTTTGATTTTTTTAAAAATTTACTTTGCTTTAATATTTACTATTTTCTCTTTTTGCTGCCTTTGTGGGTGTTTGTTGTTGTTTTGACTCTTCCCTTGCCTTTCTGGAGATAGGAAACTCGGTTTTTTGGGGGCAGTCTTTCTTATTTCTTAATGTGGGCCTGTATTGCTGTATATTTTCCTTTAAATATTGTTTTTTTCTGTGTCCTATATATTTTGAAATGCTGTGTCTTTCATTATCGTTTGTCTCAAGGTATTTTTTAATTCCTTCTTTGATTTCCTTATTAACTCAGCGGCTTTCATTAGTGTATTGTTCAGCCTTTACATAATGGGGTATCTCATTATTTCCTTTTGGTATTTGATTTCTAGTTGGATGTCTTCATAATCAGAGAAGATTCTTGGCATTATTTTGATCTTTATGTACTTTTGATGTTTGTCTTGTGACAAACATCACATGTTCAGTCCTGAAGAATGATACAGGTGCACTTGAGAAACATGTGTATTTATATTTTAGGGGGCATGCAGTGTCCTTTAGATGTCTAGACCACATGCTCTAGAACTTTATGTAGAGTTATTGTGTCTTTGTTTATTTTCTGTCTTGTTGATCTGCCTTTGATGAGAGTGGGGTGTTAATATCTCCTATCACATATGTATTTTCTCCAATACATATTACTTTTCTCCAATGTCTATTTTAGATATTCTACAATGTCTATTGGAGACAATATATTTTCTGATGCACTTTGATGCTCCTTTATTTGGGATATATTGATAGTATTATGTCTTCCTGGTGTATTGTCCCATTGATCATTACAGTGTCTACCTATGTCTCTTGTTATCTTTTTTAGCTTAAAGTCTATTTTAATTTTATATAAGTATGGCTTAATCTACATTCTTTGGGGGTCATTTGCATAACTCTTTTCCAAACCTTTAATTTCAAAGTATATTTATCTTTGGACTTTTTTGTGTGTCCTGTATGCAGCAGAATGCTGGGTTCTGTTTTCTAATTCAACATGCTACTTTGTGTCTTTTATTGTTGAGGTTAGTCCACTAATGGGGTTTGGGGTGATTATTGATACATGGAAGGCTGTGATTGCCATTTTTTTTCATTGTTTTGTAGATCTAGCCAATAGGTTGTACAGATGTTCCTGTTCATTCTTCTATTGGCTTATATTCTAAACCTTCTGTTAATATTTATTGGAGCAGGGGTTTAGTAGCAGCACATTTCTGAAGAAGGTCTTTGTCTGAGAAGGTCCTTACTTTTCCCTCTATACACAGGAAGAAGAGTTTTTCAGGGTAACTATTCTTGGCTGGCATTTTTTGTTTTGGAGTTTTTGAATGTGTCACTCCATTTTCGTTCCCTGTACAGTTTCTTCAGAGAAATCTGATATTAACCTAATCTGTTTTCCTTTATTGTATATCTGTTTCTTCCCTCTCATCAGTTTTATTATTTTTTCTTTCCCTTGGACTCTTGGATGATTTACTACTTTATGTCTTGTAGTTTTTCTTTCTTTATGATAGTTTAACATCCTTCTAACTTCCTGTGTACCTATTTTCACTTCCTTCTTCATGTTTGGGAAGTTCTGAGTCCCCATTGAAGAGGAGAACCTTGCAAGACCCAGGATGGGGCCCTGGTTTGCTTGAGAGATGCTAGAAGGCTGAGAGGGATGCACATTCAGTGTGGCTGAGGGCCCATAGTAATGAAGAATTGTTTTTTATAACAAAGTTTTCATTTTATTATGCAATTTAACAAGCACTTCATTTAATACTCTTTGAGAGATTACTAACTGCGAAGGCTTGTAATGATCCCATACATATTACATTTATATGGCCCATGACTTTACCTGGTTTCTCCCCATGAGAGTAGCAGTAAGTGTTTGCCCAGAAAGAACATATACCCTCCAGGTGATTATAAACCGCTAGTTCCAGACTATTCCCACCTTGTTTGGCTATGAAATCCTATGAGGTAGTGATGTTGCTCAGTTCTGCTCCATACCCACTGAGAAAACAGGGGTGCTATGGAGTAGTTCTGGGGATCAAATACATGAGTAAAATCAGTGTTAGAGAGATTTAGAAATATAGGTCATGTTAAAAAAAGAAAACAGCACTTTCCAAATGAACACACTTGTACAAAACCTACCAAGATGCAATACCTAACCTAACTCCTGTTTCAGTGTCCCCAGGAATGTGTCCTAACTGGCCAGGATGTAGTTTTTTGTTTTGTTTTGTTTTTTTGTTTTTAATCAGTACCAGTGAAGTAATCATTCCCATTCCCCACAAGAAGATGAGATAATCAGTCACAAAATCTTTTCCTATTCCCCCAAAGTAGGTTACCTAAGTCTGAAATAATTCCCTTATCTTGCTCTCTTTCTGTAGATAAAACATTTTATTCTGTATAACTTTTCAGAGCATATGTCTACTTACCAGATGGGATGCTACCCAATTCCTGAATCATATAATAAATCCCACTGAATCTTCAATTATTTGATTGTACTTTTGTTATTTAATAAATGCCAGTTGAATAGCATAGGAAACAAAACTGAACATCATGCACCTAAATCAGTATAATTCCTTTGACCGAACAGGTTTTATCTCTACATGGTGCTTTTCAGTAAAAGATGGGATGGGTTTGTGAGTTTCTTTTATTTGCATATTTTTAAAAATTATATCTCTATCTCTATCTATCTATCTATTTATCTATCTATCTATCTATCTATCTATCTATCTATCTATCTATCTAGAAAGAGAGAAAGATGGAAACATTATTCATCTTTGTACAATATTTGATTTCTCCTCTCAGGTGTAGTCCCCATAAAATTCCCACCACCAATTCAACTATGCACCGTCTCCATAGTCCGTGATGCATACATACATAATACATACATACATGCATGCATACATACATATACATATACACGCATATATACACACACACACACACACACACACATATCTGTGAGGAGAGAGGCATTCCTCTCTAAACGTAACCCAGGGAAGAGTCCAGATTACTTATAAAATATCACAGCATTTCTGGGGGTGGGAGCAGGGATGGAGACAAACGCCAGCCACTTAGCAATTGTATTTTAGTAATAACAGTCAAGAAGAGCCTTCACATCTTACCACTATTTTCCTTCAGGAAGTTAAAGATCTGTTTTCTGTGCAGTGCTGATGACATCCCAACAGCTGGGGGCAAAGCCTGTGCACTGGTTCAGATTTCTAAGGAAAAGGGTCTCCTATCCTTTGCATGATGCACACATTAGAGTTCTAATAGGAAACACTAGAAAATTTGCTGAAATGACATAAATTCCAGTAAAGAATTTGTTTATGTGTGTGGATTTCTAAGTAAATACATTTCACCAGTCAGAGCAGAGTGCAGACAATTTCAAACCCAAACATTTCTCATGAAGACATAGTGAAAACAATCTTCTGTTTGTCAAGCAGCAGATCAATAAACAGCATCTGGTACAAGACATTTGAAACCACCTCTGAGGCCTCTCTGACTTTCTCATTTAATGTTTGGACTTGACTATGTTATCGACTTGTTAATTGATCAGCATTTTCCATTTATTCTGTGAATGACACCTTTTCAGGACTTTTATCCTATAGAGAAGGGCAGAGGTATATAATGCTGTCTGCTTCTCTACTGTGGGTTTTGTCACCAGCCTCCAGCTATTGTTTGAAGAGCAAGTTCATGCTGTGAATTTTTTCTTCCTGTTCACCATTTACTGTGTCACAAAAAGTTGTAGGAGGTGAAAGACCAAAATTTGTTGCTTCAACACAATTTCTACCCACCCCTAAAAAAATCTCTCTTTCAAGATAAGACAAATCTTTTGTAATTCATTATAGCAATAGAATCATGAAACCCTAAGTTCTTCATGTCAAACACTAAAAATCTTCAATACACACTGACTTCTATAGCTGTTTCTAATGATAATATATATTTTTTTCTACTTGAATAATATTCATGGGGTCTTTCATCCGCATGACTTTAAGCACATATTTTCATGTACATATATAATTTCTGAAATTGTATTTCTATATGAAAGGAAAAATACAATCTTTGTTGTCATCAGATTGGAAATGTTTTACATGAGCTTTCTGAAATTATCTTATGTAATAAACAGATTCAAATATTTCCAAGTACTCAGGAAGAGGAAGAGAGTGCTTATTCTTCATAAAATGTGTTGCCTTTAAAGCACATGAAACATGTTTTAGATAAAATTCTAGCTTGCAAGTTATGAAATTCAATGCAACAAATTGTACACATTTTGCATAAGGAACTGTGCTAAGCACTCTGTAATGAGCATAGTCCAGTTGACTATGAAACAATTCATATAGTGGAAAGTCCTGGATAATGTTTGACTCCTCCAAAATATAACTACTAATAGCCTAATGAGAAGCCATACTTATAACATAAATGGTTATTAACTCATCTTTTGTATGTAAAGTTAACTATAGAAAAAATCATGCTTTGAGCAAATCTTAAGGAATATGGAAACTACCCAAATGCCAAAAAACAGATCAGTGGGTCATGAAGATGTGGTACATCTACACCATGAAATACTACTCAGTGATCATGTCATTGGCAACAACATATTATACTCAGTGAAATAACACAGAAGGACAAAGAAAAGGATCAGATATCTTTACTTATAGGAATACTGTAGGGAAAAAGAATAAAGGATCAGAAAAAAAAAAGAGACGAAACTAGCAAGCAATTTATAAGTCTGAGACATAACACAGAGGTGTGGAAGGGATGAATATAGGGGAGGAAAGAGCACAAGGGACTATGGTGACGGGTGCAGGGGGTGCGGTGGTTGGAGTTCTATGGGGACTACTTCTGAGGGGAGAAATGAAATACTGTACAAAAATGAAAAATGGTGTACAATAAATAAATAAAGCAAAAATCTTAAGAAAGAGAAAACACCCTCACGTATTTATGGAAAAACATTATATGTGAAACTGCAATTTAAACCTATGATTTTCAAGGTTACTTTTATTTTTGCATGAATGTTATATAAAAGTTAAAGTTTTATCTAAAAGCTGCATAAAATGAGAGGTGTCAGAAAGACTTTAAGGGTTACATGATGTAAGAAGAAGTCCATAAAATCAATAATAAACTTATTTTTAATCTTTTTCTTTTTGACTTTTCTCACTTATCATGCCTTCTAGCTCCATTCATGTAGCTACAGAGAAACCCCCCCCCCCAAAAAAAAAAGGTGAGGAAAAAGTCAAAACTTGCAAGCTCACCATAAATATAAGGTATACAGCAGGAGAAGTTTACGAGAGGGGTCAAAAGAGGGAAAGGAGGAGCACAGGGATTAGGATGATGGGTTACAGATGCTAGAGTGGTGGGGGAATAATGGGGACTCCACCTGAGAGGTGAAATAAAATGCTGTCCAAAAATCAACAATGATGTAAGAAAATAAATAAATATATTATAAGAAATGGCAGTCTTAACAATAGGGAAGAGGCAAAAGGTGTTTTAGACAGAAAGATAAGAATGTGACATGAAATCAAACTTCCAATTACCTGAAAACTTAAAATATATATAGAAAAAAGTAGAGAGATTTGATAAAAAATGTGGGTAAGAAGGAACCGAAGTTGGGATGCTTTGAATATTAAGTTGGATGTTTAGAAATTCATTCCTTAAGTAGGTAAAGTTTTCTTTAGGGGCTCTCCCTGGTGGTGCAATGGGTTAAAGCACAGCACTATGAAGCTATCTGCAGCCACTGCAGCAAGAGTACGAATCCCAGGCAGGGAGCTGACCCACATGGCACAGCAGACCTCTCTTGTCTAGCCTGATGCTCCCTTCAGCAGTGGATTTCAGTAGATCCACTTGTTCTGCTCCCCACTCTGTCTGTAGTGGGTCCTCTCACGCCCTGCATCTCTGGCCTGCATACCAGCTCTTGTATGCATAAATAAATAAATCTCTTAAGAAAAATAAATTTTTTATTAAAACAGGATTTCTGTAGATTTGTGTTTTAGCAAAAATCATTTTTCTGTCTAATAAGAAAGGAATACATAATACTTGGAATGGGGTAGATGGGGAGGCGGTAAGTTGGAAGACCACCCCCATTCCAAAGAAAGAGTCAAATGAACTTCAACTTAGTTTAGGACTGTAGAAAATCTGTAGAAAGGAGGGATAGTCTTTGAGAGACAGAAAAGAGTTTTGTCATATGGGCAAACTAGGGTGGTACAAAGATGCCAACAGGAAAGTGGGAGAAAAGGATTCCACAGATATATGAAGGTTGGTAATCTTGCTTGAACAGTTTCCCAGCGCCTCATAGCCACAAAGGATGCAATAAATTGAGGCCAACAAAGTGCAAGTGGCAGAGAACACAACCAATCGCTTTAGCATGGCCACCATATTGGTAACAGGGCTGAGGATATCTTAAGGAAATTGGCAAAGAGAAAGAGCATGAACTTTACCATCTAAAAGAATTAACTGCTACTGTTCCTGTGAAAAGAAGTACTTAGATGAGAGAATCCCAGTGTGTGGTGGCACAGCGGGTTAAAGCACAGCACTAAGAAGCTAAAGCCACTTCCGCATGAGTTCGATCCCTGTCTGCCCCGGAGGTGATCACATGGCGCGGCAGACCTCTCCTGACCCGCCCGCTGCTCCCCTCAGCAGTGTACTTCATCCATCCGCCTGTTCTGCTCCCCGCTCTCTCTGGTGAACACTCTCATTGTCCCTGCACCTCTGGCCTGTACCCCAGTTCTGTAGGCATAAATAAATAAATATTTAAAAAAATAAATAAGTTGCTTAACCTCTTTGAATCTTCACTTACATGTTATCTACTTTTTAAATTTTTAATTTTTAAAATTTTTTTTTACATCATCCTTCATTTTACATGTTACCTATTTTAATGAGATTTTAGAGAGGTACAATATTATAATTAATTGTTCCTTCTAATATTTTATGTAAATCTAGAGAGTTTTGTATAACACTTTGTTTGTGTGTGTGTGCATGTGTGTGTTTAGTGATAAAGAGAATGAAGAACCAGAAAGGAATTGTTTCCCTTTTGTTGATGCATTATTATATACTTCCAAGGATTTTGACGGAACTCAAGCAGTTCCTCTGAGATCTACCTAATATAATATGTAACTTTGTTTAATTCATAGATTTTTGGTCTCTACTTCAGGTGTTTCATTATCTGAACTATGGAGAAATCATCTTACAGTACTTGGAGCTTTGAAAGAACTAATTTCAGACTTGTGAGTAAGAGGCAGAACAAATGAGAATATGAGACCTTGCTTAGAAATATTTGACGATCAGCACACGTCTTGAAAACATTCCATTTTATAGACTCAACATCCAAAGTTTACCTCTATATCAAACAGCATGTGTTTCCTGCCTATTATTCATCATGCTGTCCACACCGAGACTGCAAACCTGTAGGTGATATATAATACAGTTCATTATGAAATCTAAAACATTAATACTGGTGTGTCTAATTTTGTATAGAATAAAGCGCCAAGGTGACCACTTGGGAATTCAGGTTTTTAGTTCAAATATGCACTTTAATAGAACCAGATCTTTATAACTCATTAACTCAAAGACTGTTTATATTATTCACACTGACTTGACAGCAAAGATGGAGATAAAAAAATCAGAGGATCTTTTCTTCCAGTAATGCTCTAAAATCAAAAGAAGTTTAAAAAGAAAAGATATAGTTGTTTGTTGTTGTTGTTAGAAGAAAAGGAAATCACTTTAGCAAATACTTATATGATGAGTACTTCACTAAAGGAAGGTTAAGTAGAACTCAACATCTTAGGGAAAGTTCTAGCAGCCTAAGAAATATAAATTATTTGTCACACATGTCCATGCACACAACACATTCATACATTTGATTCATATATGTGGCTTTTAATTTGTGTTTTAAGTATACATGACATAATTTGTCCAACTGAGGAAAACAGAAAATTTGATCAGCTGCAAGTACTAGTTTGAAAAAAACAATTATGTATTATCACATAGATGTACAAGTCTCAGACATATGATCCTCTAATCTTTCTTCTGGTTGTATGGGAGCAATAAGCACTTAGCATGGACTTAATTTTTTTTAAGATTTATTTATTTATTTATGCACACAAAATTGGGATACAAACCAAAAGTGCAGGTGTGGTGAAAGGATTCACCAGAGACAGAGTGAGGAGCAGAACAGGCAAATTGATGAAGTACACTGCTGAGGGGATCAGCAGGCGGGTCAGGAGAGGTCTGAGGCACCATGTGGATCACCTCCAGGGCTGGAGATCGAACTCATGCTGACGTGGCTTTAGCTTCTTAGTGCTATGCTTTAACTTGCTGTGCCACCAGGGAGGGCCCTGGATTGTAATGTTTTTAACTCCTTAAAATTCAGATGCTAAAATTCATAGATTAAAACCCTCAGTGTGGTATTAGGAAGTTGGAGACTTTGAGAGGTGATTAGGTCATGAAGGTGGCATCCTCATGAATGGTATTAGCACCCTTATAAAAGAGATGTCACAGAGTTTTCTCAACCTTTCTTCCATGTGAGGACACAATGAAAAGACAGCATCTATGAGCCAGGAAAGTGTGCCCATCAACAGACACTGTAATTACTGGTGACTTAAACTTGAATTTTTTTTTTAATAGCACACACAGTGAGGGACATTAAAAGTGTAGGACAA
>NW_004567117.1:2920127-2959691 GCF_000260355.1 Condylura cristata | reverse complement strand
GGTATTTTTCCTTTTCTTTCTGGCTTATTTCACTAAGCATGATCTTTCCCAACTCCATCCATGTTGCTGCAAAAAGGACATCAAGTAAAAATTATGAACCAGAGACATTCTATGAGGGAAGAGAGGGAATAAAACCAAAGCAGGGGTGGGAAGAGCACATAGGACTATAGTGATGGCACATAGGTGATAGTGATGGCACATAGGTGAAGCGGTGATGAGAAGCTCATGGGGACTACAACTGTGATAAAAAAAAAAGTACAAAATGAAGAATAATATAAAAAATATAAAAAGAAACAAAAGAGAAAAAAATGAAGGATGATAGATGATAGTTACTTCTGACAACTGTCACTGTAAGCTAATGTGAGAAAGCTGGTTGAATGATGTTCAGAATTTAAATCCCTTTTGCCCTGCTTACAACTAGGGCTTGACAACTGGGAGGAGGTGCTCTGAGTCTGATTTCTGTCTCCCCACCTGGTATGGTGTTAATAACCACATGGTAGAATTACAGATTTAATGGAGATGATGCATACACAGGATTGTCTGCAATGCTTAGTTGGGTATTATTAGAGTCATTATTGATATAATAATTCTTATTAGATGTAGTAAAACAAATTAAGTAGTAACAAGATTGCATCTTTTGAATTTATTAAATGAAAATTCAAACCTAGTTTTAACCAATCCAGAAAGATCTCATACCTAGCTC
The DNA here is from genome assembly GCF_000260355.1 of Condylura cristata. NCBI lineage: Eukaryota > Metazoa > Chordata > Mammalia > Eulipotyphla > Talpidae > Condylura > Condylura cristata. The sequence goes on along the minus strand of NW_004567117.1, from coordinate 2,958,988 downwards.
TTCTATTTAATTTCTCTTGTAAATACATGCAAAAATCCCTTTAGGATTTCTGTGGAACTCAAACTGTATTTTCAGGGAGGTGATACACATTTTTTTTAAAGATTTATTTATTTTTGCACACAGAACTGGGGTACAGGCCAGAGGTGCAGGGGCAGTGAGAGGATTCACCAGAGACAGAGTGGGGAGCAGAACTGGCTGACTGATGAAGTACACTGCTGAGGGGAGCAGTGGGCGGGTCAGGGGAGGTCTGCCATGCCATGTGGGATCACCTCTGGGGCCGGCGGAGACCAAATTCATCAAACTCATGCTGAAGTGGCTTTAGTTTCTTAGTGCTGTGCTTTAACCCGCTGCGCCACCAGGGAGGGCCTAAAGCTAAATATTCACCAGAGACAGAGTGAGGAGCAGAACAGGCAAATTGATGAAGTACACTGCTGAGGGGAGCAGCGGGCGGGTCAATTCACCAGAGACAGAGTGAGGAGCAGAACAGGCAGATCGACGAAGTACACTGCTGAGGGGAGCAGCGGGCGGGTCAGGAGAGGTCTGCCTCGCCATGTGGTCTCCTCCGGGGCAGGCGGGATTTGAACTCATGCGGAAGTGGCTTTAGCTTCTCAGTGCAGTGCTTTAACCCGCTGCGCCACCAGGGAGGGCCTAAAGCTAAATTTTAAGGACAGTGTTCTCTGAATCCTCTCAAACTGCTTGCAATTTGTTGTTGTTATATGTGCATGTGTGGAATTTTTTGGAAAACAAGTTTATTCACTTCACCGGGTTCTTGAAGACTCAATGATATGACATTACTCTTCTCCACCAAAAGTTATAAATAAAAACTACAAAGGTTCCCAATTTTTGATTAAAATAAGTTAAAATAATAGTGTCATTTTGACTTTCATAAAATAAGCCCATTCCAAAGATAATTTTGGAATCCAACCTTCATAATTTATTATCAGTTGTACTGTTACCTCAATTTTCCAAAGTACAGACCCTGAACTGAGATATTGGGTATAGGTGGCTTAATTAAGAAGCACTCCTGGAAAGTCCAAGTAAGGGTGCGTGCCAGGGAAGGGTGGAGAAGGCACAGTACTCCACAAATTTGTATTGAGAGGTCAACTACCACAAGGATCTAGGAAGTTCTGAGAAGGCTTACAGAATACACCTGGACTGTCCAAGAGATTGGCCAGGAAACCAGGTGTCCTTGTCCTCTTCCTTCCATTGTTCACTATGCTTTTTGGGGCTTCAATCTCAGGCCCTTCCAAACTATTTTCTACCTGAGTGGAGTAAGTTTGAGGAAGAGAGAAAGTCCTCGGGCAGAGAAGTAAACAGATATAGAAGTGACTCGATGGGGGAGACAGCAACTACACAGTGGAACATCCAATTGATTATGGTTCATGCCAGAGTCCTTCTTTTCCCACACACCCACACCTAATCATTCTTCAAGTTGTAACTTTAAATTTTATTTCCTAAAGAAAATTTGCACACATCCTCACTATATTCAATTTCCATTTCCTCCATTCAGACATTTGGATTTAATCTCCTGAGCCTTGCAGTCCTTTCTGGATTATCTCCTTGTTCGCGTAAGCTCTTGCTTGTGTTGTTTCCTATGCGGTTTCTAGAAAGTCATCTAACTTTATATTCCCAGGTTTTTACACCCTTCATTGGCTCTCAGATACTAAAATAAGATCTGAAATTGTTGGCATTGTCTGAGGTGCTTTTTACCCAGTTCTCAGTTTTCATTTATGATCTTATTCTCTATCGCTCACATCTGATGGGTGGATGCTAATGTCATCTTCCTTCTAAATCCTCCTCAGGTAGAAATTTTTAAAAACAACTCCCCCTTCCTCCTCAGTGAGGTGGGCAAGTCTTCCCTCATCCCCTTGTCCCCAACACACATCGACACATCCTTCCTCTCCTCCACCTGTTTCCACGTGCATCATTATAATAGTACCTAGTACACAGTACCTGCTTGAAAAACATTTTCACATGATTGCACTGATGATAGTATTAAGTCACTGCTTGTATCTTATGAATACATATCAATATTTTCTATCAGACAGAGATTCTCATCCCATGACCCCTGTGCAAATATGGTTATAATGTGTCCAACAAATGCTTGTTGACAAAAAGCATAGTAAATTCTGACGTGTTAAATTGTTAATATATGGAAGGTGGAGTCACAAAACCTGATTTCACATCTTGTCTTTGACACTCACTCGCTGCGTAATCTTAAGTATAGTACTTAACCACTCTGATTTTACTTTTGTCATATATTACTGAATTACTCCTTCCAATAGACACTTCCCCTTTCCTGAAGCAAGAATATATATCCAAGCCCATTCCTGTGAGGTTTACACTGCACCCTATGGAAGACCATGCTTCTCTGCCCCTAGGACTTGGAGCTGGTCACATGGTGTGCTGAGGAGACTGAAAGTAGCAGAAGTGACAGATATTCCATCTGAGCAAACACTTGGCTTGGTCATGGCAGTTTTTCCCAGTCACGAGAAGAGTAAATGTCAAATGAAGTCTCTTTCAGCCTAGATACCAAAAGGAGTTTGGTGAAGAGTCACAGTGAATCCACAGCATCTGCAGCTGACATTTAATATGAGTAACAAATAAACCTCTGGTATTGTAAATCACTGAGATATAAATGTATTAGTTAGCACAGCTGAAGTCAGCAGAATCAGACTGTAGTCTGTTGTGAGAATTCAATGATTCTAACACCAAAATACTTTGCAGAGGGACCAGCATAGGAGATATTTTAATAAATCTACGTTCTTTTCCAAGACCTATCTTATTCATTTGAAAATCCAAATCTAGCCTAAGAGTGGGCACAAATGGATGTTTGAAAATGTTCAGATAAATGAATAAATAAATAAGTTGGGTTTAATTTTAAACATTAAAATACATAAACATCCTTTTCCTCTGGTCATTTCCTGAATATAAATTCTTTGACAAATGACAATTTCAAAGCTTGCTGATGTTTCCAGGAATACTTATTTATATACAGTTTAGAAGAATTAAAAAATGTAGAAGCTCATCTTTCACTCAAGGTAACACAACAGAGCAGATAATTTAATTAAGAAACACGTATTATGTACTTCTATGTGTAAAACTGCTACCAGCTTAAAAAGTTACGAGCTTGACATTACATTAGTAAATCCCAACTAAGAGTATCTTCTTAAAAAAAAAAGAAAACACAAGATTACATGATTTGACACAATTTGAATTTACTGTTTTTTCTTTCTGTGTACCTCTCAAAGAGGCAAGATAAATGAACAGATATAGCATAAATGAGCAGTTATTCAAATTATCCTATTTAATCTATGACTTGTTACCTTTAACAAATCAGCAGGAACCATACAGAGTACTATGTTTGTTTCTATCAAAATTGATTTTACTTAGTCATCTCGTATCTTAGGTGCAGATTTTTGCCATTGGAGTTTACCTTTTCATTGTTTCTCAATATTTCAAAATACATTACCTAAAGAAACAATATAATTTCATTAACATAACTAGTGAGCATCAAATAGCTGCAGGGTCAAAAAGTAATTTAAAATTTGACATTCAAATAGTTTCCCTTGGAATTTACTCTCTAAAGGAAAAAGCCAATAGAATCTAAAATTTATATGGAAGTATTGGCTGAGTCAATAGAGAAATGGCATCCTAACATTTATTTACCAAACATTTATTAAGTGCCTTTTGTTGTCCACTCCCAGGACAAGAATTGGAACTCGTAAGACTCTATCTGCCTTCAGAAGCATAGGTCTGAACAAACCTATGAGATTAGAACAAGAGCACCTGAGATTAACACACCAGGGGTCCTTGTTCTACCATTCAAGTATTAACTAAGCCTGCTGAGCTTTGAGATCAGGCCTTCAGGGCAGTGTGGCCAAAGAGTGGCTGCTTTATTACAAAACAAGTCAGTGCCAAGAAGACAGAGAAGGCGCATTGAGAGGTGGCAGTCAGTGAGTTAGGGGGGGAATTCAGGAGAAAGTAGAGGCTGGGAATGAACTGAGTGTGAGTAGGTAAGCCCAGGCATGAAGGGGTAAAAACAATGAAGCCAGAGACAATGGTGGACAACCGTTCCAATTATTTCACTTTCCTCACTTAAGGAATAAGGCGTTCAATTGCTAGATGCTTAGGAACAAAGTGCCTCAACTGCCACAGCAGGTGTGACCCCTGCCGTCCCAGAGCTTGCATCTCCTTTCAGGGACTGTATCAGAGCCTGGGCTACTGAGTTCAGAACAGTAGAGCAGGAGCTTGAGAGAGAGGCTAGGGAATGTTCTTTTGGTGATATGAGCAGAATTAAGTTGTTTTTCACACTGACACACAAACTAAAGCCCCACCTTCCTCTTATACCTCAAGAGTGACATTGCACTCCTCACAGGCACCCTGTCTCAACAATGCTGCAAGCAGTCATCCAAAGAGGCTGGGCCTTAGTCACCTGCTGCTCTCAGAAGCCAACTCCTCACCAGCACCTCCCAAACAGAACCCCACCTGCTTGCCCATTGAGGCTCAGACAGGCACCCATCTAGTGTCTGCTCAGCTGGAGTGCTCAGGTCATTTCTTATGCACCATGGTAAGACAGGCCTGTTTTCACAGGCTTGTGAACTTCACCAACCAAAAGAGAAGAGAAACAGGGGAAAATGCTCACTATACTAGGCTCAATTCCATAGAAGGAGAATTAAAGCATGCTAAAAAAAGAGGTGGAGATCCTGTGAGGAAACCATTAGGGAAAGTCACAAAAGCCACAATGCTTGAAGGGCAGATGGAAGCACCGAGGGACAGACACAGGTGGAGGCTGATCACTCAAGGACCATGGAAGGTTGTCAAATTCCCAAAAGGCAAGGTCATGACTTTGAATTATGTTTACCCTGGGGGAAACATTCTAAACTTTTATTTCACCATAGCAGGTTGTTTTCAGAGTATGTGTATATTAAATGTTTTTGGAGGGGCAATATATTTCTTTTTGCAACGAAACTAAAGTATAAAATAAGTCATGCACACTATTGTTACCAATGTGATAGAAGGTTCTGTGCTAGTGATAGAAGTATGTTAAGAGTAGTTATTTGCTTATTAAGTAAAAAGGGATAAGAGATCAGTAAGAGATTGCTATTTTTAAATAAGCAGTAATAAGATTTCCCAGAAAACAGGAACTTTTATTTCTGTTGGCAGGTTACTATTCATGAGACTATTTACTTGAAGAAGTGTTTGTTTTTCCTCAAATGAAAAGTGCAGTTTTAGCAAATAAACTCAACTTTGGTCAAAGTGATAGATATTAGTAGAACTTTCAATAGATCCATTTCTTATTCCCTTTCTGCAAGTATAGTGGTGAATTGGCTTGGGCCATAAACTGAGAACAGAGTGAGAAATGCCATTTCCTAGTAGACATGTATGAAATGCAATATGCAGTTCTCCAATTCTCCTTCCACTCTTAACTAAACCCGGAATCCCCATATTAAGACGGAATGCCACAAGATTAAAGCCAACCAGTGGTAAACCCATAGAGGTAAGCTGTCTTTAGTGATGTCTCAGAATTTGCATGAGTGAGAAAAATTTGTTCTATTGAACTACTGGAACTTCGACCACACCCTAATTGATATATTTGTTTACCAGTGAATTTGCAAAGCCACCCACCTGTATCACCATAACCTTGATGAATGAATATAATTTGGAAATATAATCATAGTTTTAAAAAAATGCAAAGGTGAACTTTCTGATTAAAACCAAATTATGTAAGGTACAGATAATTTTTCTTGAAAACAAAAATCATAACCGATCTTGTGTTATGTGGTATACATAGCTCCAGCCCCGGTATGAGGTATGTTAGACTTGGCACCATGATATGTGAACTTAGGTTCCAAGATGTCTTCCCATGTTACATCACTCTTGTGATGAAATCCCAAAATCGATGCAGTCTCCCCAGAGATGGGCAGTGTGATTGTCTGCAAGGTGAACATGACCTATTACCATGAATTCAGCTATGGTGTGAATAATGTGCCTGTTTTCTGAGACAATCATGAAGAAAGCTTTGAAGTTTTAGCTGGCTCAGTCACTTCTTTTCCTTCCTTTGGATATGATCACTTTAAAATAGTATACCGGTCAACAGATTGATTGGAAAACTTCAAAGAACAGAGTGATGAAAGGATCAATATCTCTAATAGTTGCTCTAAAGAACTAGATGGCTTCATTTAAGATATAACTGGAATTCCCTTTAACATAAAATGTCAAACTTGAGAAGAAAAATAAGGGCTATATTTATTAGTATTGCTTTACATAGTCTTTATAACTCTAGGTACAAAATTATATACAAGATTAAGGTCTCTTATATATATATATATATTTTTAAAGATTTATTTAGGTATGTATACAGAATTGGGGTACAGGAGAGGTTTGAGAAAATTCACCAGAGGCAGTGGGAAGCAGAACAGGCAGATTGATGAAGTACACTGCTGAGGTGAGCAGTGGGTGCGTCAGGAGAGGTCTGCCGCACCATGTAGGTCACCTCCGGGTCCAAGGATGGAACTCATGCTGCAGTGGCTTCATAGTACTGTGCTTTCACCTGTTGTGCCACCAGGGAGGGCCCTGTCTGTTCTATACTTTAAGATACATGATGCAATGTGAGAATACTTTGACACTTAAAATGGAACACATGGAATGACACTAAAAATCTAAAAATCAAAGTGATCATTGAAGTGAAAGTCCAAAAATAAAGTATGCCATTTGATATATTTCTTTGTTTTTAATATTTATTTATTTATGTATACAGAACTGGGGAACAGGCCAGAGGTTCAGGGGCTGCGAGAGGATTTACCAAAGACAGAGTGGGGAGCAGAACAGGCAAATCAACAAAGTACACTGCTGAGGGGAGCAGCGGGCAAGACAGAAGAGGTCTGCTGTGCCATGTGATCACTTCAGGAGACGAGGATCAAACTGGCACTCAAGCAGGTGGGGTTGACTTGCAGTGCTGTGCTTGAACCCTCTGTGCCACCAGGAAGGGCCTGATATATTTCTTAATATATAATTAAGCATTATAATATGGAGCTTATATGAATGCTATGTATAGCATGAAAAGAATCAATAAGATTCATTATTTGAGAATATGTCCCCAGAACTATAAAGATAGTAAAAAAAAAAAAAAAAAAAGCAAAGGACAAGCGACCAGTGATTTAAGAATTCAATGTAGTATCAGGTGTAGATCTTAGTTTTTGAAAGTAAGCAAACCTACACATAAGTGGCTTTCTCTGTGTGATCAGACTACTTGATTTCTTTGAGTTTCTCTGCTTGTGACATACAGTCACAGTCTCCAGTGGATGTCAATAGATGATGGCCAGCAGCGAAGTCCTGCCACTTCCCTGTTTTTGTAGATAAGCTTTATCAGAAACCCTGCATACTTTTCCATGGTGCCTTTCTGCTACAATGGCAAAATTGAGATATTGCAACAGAAATTGAATGCCTAAAAGCTTGAGTGCTCATTCTCTGTCATTTGCAGAAAAAAGTTTGTTATTCCCTCATCAGTGGGCATTATGGATTAGTAACTGCTCAACACTGCTTGGAGCAACCTGTTTTCATTGCATTGCAATTCAATAAAGAAAAAGTTAATAACATATAAGGACCCTCCTTGGTGGCACAATGGGTTAAGCATAACACTATGAAGGTAGCCGCAGTCGCTTCAGCATGAGTTCAATCCTAGACCAGGGAAGTAACCCACATGTAGCAGCAGACCTCTCCTGTCTCGCTCTCTGCTCCCCTCAGCAGTGTACTTCTTCATTCTGCCTGTTCTGCTCCCCCACTCTGTCTCTGGTGAACCCTCTCACCCCTCACACCTCTGGCCTGTACCCTATTTCTGTATGCATAAATAAATAAATCTTTTTAAAAAAATACAGTTGTATAAACTAGAAAGAAAATATTTCAATTGCCAAGTCCTCTTGATCATTGAATCCTTAATCATATTAGAAGTTCCTGCCCAGTGTTTCACTTAGGAGATAGCAAAGAATCTCAATCTGCTCAGCATGAACACAAATTAAAAGGACACTGAAGTAACATTTATCCTCTATCAGATTGGAACAAACCCCAGATGTTATAGCATACTCTGTAGGTGAGGCTCTGGGAAGTGGTTATACTCACTGCTATATGGATACAAATTGTTGGAACTCTAGGGAGAGAAACTTGGCAATATTTAGTAAAATTGCATATGAATTCACTCTTTGATTGTACTTGGGAATCTATCCCTAAGGAATTTGGGAAAATACAACTGTGTATAAGGTTATTTATTACAACATTTTGTTTTTAGTAATCCTAAAAGGCTGTGTCTAAATGTCTATCCATACAGTACTGAAGGACTCACAGGGGCCTCAGATGAATTCCTCCCCTAATTACCAAGCAGATATGCAGAAGAAGGATGAAGGCAACTGACCCGTTGTAGTTTCCTTGTAAACATATTAACTAGATCACTGGACAAGTAGATTGTTTTGTTTTAGTTTTCTGCTGGGAAAAGAGCTCTCATCCTCAGAATGCTTTGAGTAGAACATCCCTGATTTTGAATTATTAGGATAAACAAATCTATTCATGGATTTACAAGGCATGACTCCTTTGATAATGTCATGTGAGTTATTCAATGTTTTTAGCTATAAAACTGGGAATGTTGCAAAATGAAATGCTCTTGGCTATGCAAGCGACCTGTAAACGTCATTAGAAAATTCACTTCTCTCTCGGTTAGAAAACAAAGATCTGATGAGTAGGAAGGACCTTGGAAGCTTATGTGATGTCCTCAATTTATCCCTTCACAGTCAGTGTATTTTAATCAATTGCACCCTTGACATTAATAGTGAAGTTTCATACCTGATAAGATTCTCAATTTGTGTGAGTCTGATTCAAACAATCTCATAGGGAATGAGTGTGAAGCCACACCCTCTGCAGGCTAATGAAGTGAAAATGACCTGCTTACACTGGTGTGCAGTGATTTGCTATATATATATGTATATATATGTACATACACATACAAACATATATATATCTATATACATACACACATATATACTTTCATATATATATATAGATAGATAGGTAGATACTTTCAATGAAAACAACTCAAAGTATAGAATAATGTATATGACACTTTATGCAATAACAGGACAAGGGTACAGATATACATAACTATTATTTTGCAAATGAAAATAAAAATAAACATCATGAAGTTAAATCTAAAATCCATAAATTATAGAGATAACTACAGAGGAAGAAAGAGCAGGTAACAAGGAAAGGGATGGATGTAACATTTCTCTGAAAAAAAAGTGTCATGTACTTTGTTCTTGGAAGCATATAAATATATTAAAAATAAAATCAAAAGAAAAAATAAAAATCAAAAGAATAAAATTCAAATGATTTGAAGGAAAAGAAAGTTACATATAAAATTTAGAATATGACCATAGGAGAAAACAAACAAAAAAGCAACTATAGTTTTATTTTTCTGACTGGAAAATAAAAATCAGGATTGAGCAAAAATATTAAAATCTTCAGAAGTCTTATTACTAGTGGTAATATTTGTATTATTGATAGTATTATTTTGAATATACTATATATATGCATTAAATTGAACAAATATGTTTTGTTAAGAACCAACATATTTAGTGAAAATGAAAAGAGATATACATATAATTTCAGAAATGTTAAATATTCTGCATGGCTACATTTAAAATAGAAATAATGTAAGAATTCAAGATATATTCGTTCTTAATCTGTTTCCTAACTTCATCTAGTAAAACAATTGGAAAGCAATGCCACTGCAAAATTAATGTGCATCCCCAGTATTTAGACTGTGCTTCAAAATAGCCACTCTCCAAGGAAAATAGAGCCCCTTGGGGGGGAGGGCTGTCTCCTCCTCAGCTCTAGAATATTGAGCTGATTTGGCACGTTAGTAGTAGTAGAAACATGGGAGGCTTAACAGACTAGTGGACCTATTTTCAAAGGAGAAGAAGAGTCAGCTGGAGTTGTTCTCAATGGCTGAAAGGAAACAATTTGAGTTTACATGAAATAGGGGGACTGAACAAGTTAAATGGTATCATAAACACACAAATCTAGCTTGAGAGACATCTAGAGACAGTTGACCTTGTTTACTCAGATGTCAAATGATATGAAGAAAAACAAAATGTAGCTGAGAAGGAACTGGAGGAAGTGATCTAAAAGAGGATTAAGAACTTGGAATTGAATGTATAAACTCCAGGAGTATGATTCAAACCAGTATCTGTAGTTTGAAATAAGCAAGAGCTTTGCACACTGGCTAGGTTTTTAAGGACTTATTGTTATTTGTGCTTCATATGACAACTGGAAGTATGCTTCTGGAAGAAAATACCCGTATTTTTCAGAGCTGTGTAGTGACCCATGTGAGGACAAAAAAATGACATTATGTCTGAGATTTTATTTAAATTGCTTCAACAACAAAGTCTTACCAAAGCTGGGAAATGGGTAACTGAAGTCCAGTTTCCCCCTTTGTTGGTTTGATATTTTTCAGATTTTGAAAGAAGATGTGAGGAAAAAATTCTTTGGGAGGGGTTTTCACATGAAATAAAAATCAGGTGCTGTTCCATGCTTTGCTTGAAGTCAGTGTGTGGAATCTGCCCATTTACACAAACTTTCTCCAGAATCTTTAAAAGCTAACTACAAGAACTTAGTGGCAGAGCAATGGTGATGATGCAAATTGAATGTAAATGTATGTAGAGAAATAATCTCTGAATGAATTTTTAAATAATATATGAATTGCTGTCACGGTCTGGTGGTAGGTTGCTCTCTTTTGCTATTGGGAAACCAATGCATTTTTAAGTTTTTCATTATTATTATAATTTTAAATTATAATTTTATAACAATCTTATTATAATTTCATTGTAATTTTGTTACAGTTTTCTTCACCATATGTGCACATGTTCCATTCAACCTCCATTAAACTACCCATGTGAATGCTCTTTTAGAGTTCTTTATTGTTTCTTTTATAGGCTGTAAGCAATCTGTTACTTTGATGAAAACACATTTTCAATACCATAAAACTAGTAAAAATCTACTTTTAGTGTAAAAAAGTTGCATTTACTTTATTTCAATAGCTGTGTTGAAACTATAAGTTCAATTGGCCTGATGCATTAGCAAACTTATCTCTCTCTCTCTTTCCCTGAGTATTCATGTCCCTTTCTCTTATAAACCTATTACTAACCTTAAAAAAAAAAAAAAAAAGGAAACTGAAGGTACCATATAAGATGCTAAATAGGAAGGCATGACTCTGTCTGATTGCAAAAGGTTTAATCATTCTATTGGTTCTACCTCTACTTTTTCTGACATTATAATGAGTCAGTTCTTTTTTCTTTTGAAATTCATGTTGTTGTCAAAATGCTTTTAGCTAAGAGTAACACAATCTCAGTTTTATTTATTTATTTAGTTAGTTTAGATCTAACAAATAATGAGGAAGACAGTAAGTTTCTATGTATTAAAACTAGAGAAGTGGATCTAACTATATGAGGTAATGTAGCCAGGGAAGAGTCAAACCTACTTCTCTTAGTTATCTATACAACTTTGTAAGGTATCACTTTACTGTTTAAGCATTTTTACCTAGTGCTTCCAATTTCATTTCCACTTTATGTGAAAGCAAGAATTTTATAAGGCAAATGTCCACTTTATAAAGAAATTGGGACACAAAGGGCAAAATTATATCTTCAGGTCACACAATTATTGAAGTGGTGGTGGCAAGACAACTGATTTTTGATCAATAAATTACTTGGAATAAAATAAGACATCAGTGGCTAAAAACAGAGACGTGCTTACCTTTCAAAGCCAATCTGCCGAAATGTCTTTTCCCATGTTGAGCCTGTAATGAAAGGAAGGAATGGAATTAGTATACATTAAGTATACAAAGATTTACATCCTGATTTTACACTCCCTATTACATATTGGGTTTTACTTATAAGTTGGATGAGTTTTCTCTAAAATGTGTCATTGCAATCCTCAGTCCAAAAGATCTGAGTCAAACAATGAGTCACTTGAGTAGTTAAAGGCCATTCCCTGCCCCTACTCACCAACACCCCCCCAGGCCTTACAAAGTGACAAAGTTCTCCCACACTTTCCTCTGGTAATATAGTAGGCCACTAACGCGATCTCTGAAAGTTTAAATGTGTCCAGTTCAAAACCCTCCTGTCAAAATAATGGAAAACATATGATAAACTGTTCTACCTAAAATTCAGTTTTTAATTTCATATAGCATATGGAAAGCTACAACTCTAAAATTTTAACAAACTTTACTCTGTGACTTTGTCTAACCAATACCAAAGCACAAGATTATCGTTCCTTATTTTCAAGCTAAGCATTTGAGTCAGAAGTCCCCTGAATGCAAAAGTGTTATGTCAAAGTCATATATGCAAATTTACAAAAAAAGTTTCAGAAATATTTTTTTATGTAACAACTATTTTCTACATGCTAAGCATAATAATTTTCTAAATGTTAAATAAGATCAAACCCCATTTTAATAAAATGTCTGTTTTGGCAAAAGTTAAGCATTCATACTTATCCATTGTTTCATATTTTTTCTGATGCTCACTCAGTAAGTGGCTAAAATATTTTGATTTCAGTAACTATTGAAGGTAAATATTCATCTTGTTCAAAAATCATATGTTGTATTGTGTACTAGTTGCCTGGTAATCAGGACATGTATTTACAAGTTTTGTGTAAGATTTCATTCTGCAAACAGGAAGTGGAATATTCAGCATGGTCTCTACAGTAGCTACGAAGCCCCTCTGCTCATTTTATGTTTCTTTCTTGAGATCCCTGCTTCCAATGGTTTATCTTGAGGTGGTCCCCTTTGTCTCTCAGAGTTAGACAGACTTTCTGACATTATAATGAGTTGATTGTATTTTCTTCTGAATAGATGTTGGTGTAGGGATGCTTTTAGCCGAGAGTAATACAATCTCAGGTTGCTTGTTTTTTAACTGGAACTTAGATCTAACAAACAACTAGGGAGAGAGTAAATTTCTACGTAATAGAGAATTGGAAAGGCAGAGTGTTGGAGTCCAGCTCTGATAGGTAGGCTAAGTCAGCAGAGAATTCTATAGATTCCTGGGCCTCCCCAAAGACTAAACCAACCCCAAAAGGTCACAAACATGGTTTTATTGTGGGTTTAATACTAGTTGGTATGATGGAGAATTTAAATATATATATTTCATATCACAGTTTGATGGTTAGTTATTCTCTCTTGTTATTGGAAAGACAATGCATTTAAGGTTTTTTTTTTTTCATTTTAAGACAGAAAATAAATAAGGACAAATAATTGGACTACATGAGATTAATAGAGACCAACATTACCCTGATACTAACATTCCACAAAAAAGAAAAGTACAGATCAATTTCTCTGATGAACATAGATATAAAAATCTTCAACAAGATCTTATTAAACCAAATTCAACAATATATTAAAAGGATCACAAACAATCACCAAGTGGGATTTATTCAAGGCATTTATGCAAGGATAGTTCAACATAGAAAGTCAGGACTAAATTTGGGGTATGAATTGTACACGTATTGCACACACACAATTTTTTTTTAATTATTACAAAAGTTTATTTTTACATCATTTTGCACATTTTTTTCCCCATCTCGATTGTAATCCCCGTGGGTTTCCCATCATCAAATCACCCGTGTGCCACCACCATAGTCCCATGCATTTCCCTCCCTTCCCTCCCCCCCCGTTTTTGATCCCATTCCCCACTCCACCCCCATAACATGTCTCTGGTATATGGTTGTTCATTATTTTTGTTATTTTCTCGCCTGGTCCATTATACTCCTGCTATGAGTGAAACCATCCGGTATTTTTCTTTCTCTTTCTGGCTTATCTCACTAAGCATGATCTTTTCCAGCTCCATCCAAGTTGCTGCAAAAGACATGTGTTTCTCTTTTTTGGTTGCTGAGTAATATTCCATTGTATATATGTACCACATCTTTTTTATCCAGTCATCTACTTTTGGGCATTTGGGCTGCCCAATTGTATTTCCAATTGTAAATAAAGCAGCAATAAACATGGGGGTACAAGTATCTTTTTCAATAAGTGTTTTTGTGTCTTTTGGGTAGATACCTAGGAGTGGGATTGCTGGGTCGTAGGGAAGCTCCATGTTTAGCAGTTTGAGGAACCTCCAAACAGTTTTCCATAGGCACACACACAAATTTTAAACAGATTCAGGATTATTTGTTGGATGAAGTCACTCTTATACAAATCATTAACTTTACTGAATAGATATAAAAGACAAAGAACTTTAGTTAACCAGCCCCAGAATTACCATCTTATTGTCTCCATCCCCAGGGGGATGGCCCCCTATGGTGTCATCTGCATTGTGAATCATATACAAAATATAAGATAAGAATCTCTATCTCAGGAATTCTTTGAAGACAATTAACCTGTCTCTGAGGTCCTAGGGATTAGGGCATTGGCAAAGAACACACAACCTGAATCACAAACTACTGTTTGTCCAAAAACTATTGTTTTTGGAAAGTTGGCAACAGCTCTGACCAAAAGGAGAAGTGGGTGAGATTAAGCACCATCTGCTGGGATTAACCAGACTGAGCACAGCTCATGTGGAAAAGATAATGGCATGTAAGATGGTTGGAGTGGTGAGTGGATTTTATTTTATTATTATTATTAAATATTTTATTTGATTATGCATACAGAAGAGGTACAGGAGTGGTAAGAGGAGTCACCACAGAGTGGGGAACAGAAGGCAGGTCAACGAAGTACACTGCTGAGGATTGCAGCACGTGGGTCAGAAGAGGTCTATGGTGCCATGTGGGTCACCTCCATGGTGGGGGATCAAACTGGCACTGAAGCGGCTGTGGCTGGCTTGCAGTGATGCACCCAAACCCGCTGTGCCACCAGAGGGACCAATAAAGGGGATTTTAGACGCTCCTGGACTTTTCTTACTTCATTGAAAAACAAAACACCATTTAAATTTTGTATATGTCCATTTTCCCCTCATATCTTTTCAGTATATTTCTAAACTGATATTTTACTTAAATTTGCAAAAATGTTATTCTTAGCAGATTCAATTTATCATCATCAAAATAAAAATAAATAACACTGCCACACTGTACTAGCAAATTTTTAGACATCAGAATTTGTTAAGAAATAAGCCCTGGGGCCTCCCTGGTGGCACAGCAGGTTAAAGCACAGCACTAAGAAGCTTAAGCCACTTCTGCATGAGTTCGATCCCTGTCTTCCCCGGAGGTGACCCACATGGCGTGGCAGACCTCTCCTGACCGGCCTGCTGCTCCCCTCAGCAGTGTACTTTGGAGATCTGCCTGTTCTGCTCCCCAATCTGTACCTGGTGAATCCTCCCACCTTCCACATCTCTGGCCTGTACCCCAGTTCTGTATGAATAAATAAATAAATCTTTAAAAAGAAAGAAAGAAAGAAAGAAAGAAAGAAGCCCCATCTTTTTTTTTTTTTCTGAGAAAAGTAGACATATTCAAACAGACAGAACAAGCTAAAAGTTTTTGGTGTAAGCTTTCCAGTACTCCTTAGAATAAACATGATAGGAGATCTCAACCAAGAATGATAGAGATAGTGGGAAAATTTAGTCACTAGAAATCAATTTAACTAAAAAATAACGTAGGCATTCATTGTTACTTGCTATTGATTGTCTACGAATCATCATAATATGCAGTAAAAAAAGGGGACGAGAGAGCCACAATCGGTCTAAAATTGAGTCACTTCTGCTAAGTTCCTTGTCACTAAACCAAGACTTAATACTGAATTCTAATTTCAATTTCAGCTTCTCCCTGGAATGGGCTCTTAAGCCAGTGCACCAGGAGTTATTTGTTCAGCACTAGTGAGATCATTCCTCTGAGAGACCCCTGCTGCCTTCGAACGGACGGGAATCTTGCCACGACCAATTGCTTTTTACTAGTACATCTTCCTTGTCCTCTCCCTTCTGCCTATAACATTTTTTCATTTTGTGCAGTTCTTCAGAATTCCTTTCTGTTTACTAGATTAAATGCTGTTGGATTCATGAAACATTGAACAAAGTTAAAATATCCTTAAAATCTACCCAGTTGATTTTTTTTAACTTATGCTAGACATCGGGACTGAATACATTAAATATGTTTTCTGCCCTCAAACACCACACACCCTTAGAGGTTTCAGTGTTTTATGTCTTTTGTGAGCACTTAGCCACGATGAAACAAAAAAAGAAATACACAATAAATGGAACAGACATATCCAGATCCTTTGGCACCAAGAATATTTTTGGCAGCCTGTTATTCAGTTGCTGGGGAATTCTTTTAAAACCATTAACCATGTTTTACATGGTAAGGTAATATTATTCCCCTTTGCCAGAGCAGTCCAACACAGAGAGAAAAGTAGGAAAAACAAAAGAAGCTGGCAGATTTACTTGATTCAACACTTTGAAAGTGAAATTTATAATATGGAGCAGTCTAAAACATGTTATATTCTTCAGAAAAAAGGAAACAGCATTGTTAACAAAAGCACAGAGAAATGGATATAGTTTTAAAGAGATGGTTCTCCTTTCTAATTTAAATAGTTAGAAATAATGAGTTATGTTTTTTCACTTTAAAAAAAAATATCCTTTATAGCACTAACATCCCAAGAACAGAGTTAGAATCTAAAGTATGATTTAAACTTTCCAAATGTTCCATGAAATGGTACTATTATTATGTCCCCTTTGTGGGTAAGAAAACTGAGAATTAGCAATTAGGGAATTCCAGAAACAATGTCCTGAACTTCTTTACTTATGCTTTTATATATGTTGGGACTGTATCCTTGTCTTTCCATTGTTTTCCTTTTTAATTCTTTTTTTTTTTTAAGATTTATTTATGCATACAGAACTGGGGTACAGGTCAGTGGTGCAGAGGGTGAGAGGATTCACCAGAGACAGAACAGGGAGCAGAACAGGCAGAGACACTAAATATACTGCTGAGGAGAGCAGTCAGGAGAGAACTGCCGCACCATGTGGGCCACCTCCCTGGTCAGGGAACCAACTTGTGCTGCAGTGGTTGCTATAGCTTCGTAGTGCTGTGCTTTAACTCATTGTGCCACTAGGAAGGGCCCTCCTTTTTTCTTCTGCTTAACATATTCCTCTACCCTTACTGGGCTTTAATATAAAATTTTTAAAAATTCATGTTCCTTGAAATTCTGTCTATCTAATTTTTTAATCTTAGAACAATGGGGGATTCCTAGAGTAGAGTATTTCTCATTAAACCACTTTCCATTTGATCTGTTATCTATGACCTACAAGTTTCTCTATATTAATTTTGTTTGACATTCAGTACACCCAACAGGAGATTGAGCTCTACATATAAATGTAGACAGAGCCCTTAAATCGATATATAACATGTAGACAGTGAAGCCAGCCTGAGATTATTTCCTCTAATTGTTCTGTAGTAGTAGTTAAAAAAAACACAGGGCTCTGTTACTTGATATCACACATCTAAGTTCTAATCATAGCTCTGCCACCAATTAACTGTACTCCTTTTAACAAATTACTCTTGGGCCTTCTTCGTTAATATGATGAAGGCATTTTCAACAGGTCCCTTTCATTTGTAATATTATCTTTTCTAAACACTATTGGAAAGTCAAAAATGCTAGATCTTGCAGATTGGTTACTTATTTCATTATGCTGTTGTATTTTCTTACTGATTAATTTTATCAATGTTTCTTTCAAACAATTTTTCATTTAATGTCTAATAGAAAAAAAAGTAAGTTGGTTTTCTCCATAGTTTTATATGCTGTGATAAAATTGGTGGTCAAAGGAGGCACTGGACAGTTTTTGACCAAGAATTCTCAGATATCGACAGTCAATAGCCAGAGGTGCACACTTGTCTATTTCCAAATAATTAGCAATTTACAGAAGCGGTTGCCAACATATGCCTATAAATATGCAAGTATTGTCATGTATCATAGGGGCTACCAGGAAGTTGAAAATAATGTACTGGTATATAAATTAATGATAAAATACTAAAAGTCATGGATTCTATAATTTAAGAGCTTTCTGGTGGAGATTTCATTTGCATTGCTTTTAATTCTCGAAAGGAAAAGACATTTCATATTTAATCCAAGAATCAGGATTTCACTACACAATTATGTTAAACACAATATGAAATTTTAAGAGGAAAATGGGTTTTCCTCAGTTGACATGTAGTGACATTTTACATTGCAAATATCAAATGCTCTTATGTTGTCTATTATACCACAGACATGTGGGTTTACTGAATACATATACCCAAGCAATGTATTTTTCCAAGTCAATGAGCATTTTAGCATTTGGGATACATTGCAGTATCTGAAAAGATTTCCAAGTCCTAACTGCCTGATGAGAATTTTCATGGTTGTAAGAATAAACAGTCTTTATTATTCCTTAATTAATATTTTTATTAAATAATCCACTTATGTATAAGTATATATATTTTACCCCTATTGGATATTCTCATTTTGTAATGTAAAGCATCTTGTTTTGGTCATTAAAACTTAGGTGCCATCATTTGATATTTATGATTAATGTCAATACATTGTATATTTCAGTTATGATCTAACTTATCCTTTGCAAGTTCTTCTCATAATAAATTTTAAATTTCCATCCTTTAAGAGTGATCATTAAAGACGAGGAACAGGGCCCTCCCTGGTGGTGCAGCACGTTAAAGCACAGCATTAAGCTAAAGCCACTTCAGCACGAGTTGAAAACCGCCCGCCTCGGAGGTGATCCACATGGCGCGGCAGACCTCTCCTGACCTGCCCACTATTCTCCTCAGCAGTGTACTTCGTTGATCTGCCTGATCTGCTCCCCTCTTTGTCTCTGGTAAATCCTCTCACTGCCCCTGCACCTCTGGCCTGTACTCCAGTTCAGCATGCACAAATAAATAAATCTTAAAAAAAAAAAAAAAAAGATAGGAGCAGACTTTATCAGTGTTATTAACACCAAGGAAGAATATGTAGATCATGTTCAGCAGATCTTTACAAAGTATATAGTTTTTTTTTCCCATATATGTCAAATTATATAGAACATTGCAAAATCTGAAAAGCTATATCATCCTCAATTTTTACATAAACATTACCATACACTAAGGAAAAGACTCTCACATCCATACTTACACATAGAGATAGGATGACATAGAGGTCATTTTATTTTGATACCTGCTTAAGTCACCTAATAATATATAATTTAAACTCTTTCCATAGTAATAAATATAGTCATGTAATCACATATATATCCATCTAGTATGCTATTTAATTTAATAAATTTAAGTCCTATTGCAAGCAATTTATGAATTTATATTTATATCTACCTATCTATTGATCTATGTACCTATGTACCTACCTATATAACAATGCGTTGAACACCTTTTACATCATCTCTTTGACCATTCGTTCAATATTTAGTATAAATCTTTAAATTGTACATGATGCAGAATTACTACATCATGATATATTTATTTGGAGATTTTTATTAATATTGTTAAACATTCATTCCACCATTTTAGTCAAGTACATGTTATTTAGTTTTGAACCCTTTAGAATTTTTGTACAATATTTTAAATTATGATCACATAGTTAATAATGAATTTAAACAAGTTTTCTTACGTTTCTAAGCAACTTCAACATTTTTTTTTAAAGATTTACTTATTGATGCATACAGAACTGGGGTACAGGCCAGAGGTGCAGGGGCTGTGAGAGGACTCAACAGAGACAGAGTGGGGAGCAGAACAGGCGGATCAACGAAGTAGACTGATGAGGGGAGCAGCGGGCCAGGAGAGATCTGCCAGCCATGTAGGTCAGCTCCCTGGCTGGGGATTGGACTCATGCTGCAGTCAGTGGCTGCTGACAGCATGATAGCACTGACTTTAACCCTACGTCACCAGCAGAAATTGAAACCCTTTACATGAATGAATCAAAATTATAGCTGATATGGCGTCACAACTCATTTAACCCAGAGTTCTATGACACCAAATTCTTTTTTGTTATGTCTTCCCAGGGTTAAAGACATACAATGGTCAACAATAGGATCTGGGAATCTTTTGAATAATTTAGAAAACAATTAATGATTATTTCTTTATGAAGAATAAATTTTTACTGTAGGTTATTCAGAATTAATTAGAAACCTACTTGAAACAATAAAACTCTGGGGCCCTCCCTGGTGGCACAGCGGGTTAAAGAGGCTAAAGCCACTTCCGCATGAGTTCAATCCCCCTCTGCCCCGGAGGTGACCACATGGTATGGCAGACTTCTCCTGACCCGCCCGCTGCTCCCTTCAGCAGTGTACTTCGTGGATCTGCCTGTTCTGCTCCCCGCTCTGTCTCTGGTGAGTCCTCTCACCACCTGCACCTCTGGCCTGTACCCCAGTTCTGTATGTATAAATAAATCTTAAAAAAAAATAAAATAAAACCCTACTATCCATTTGTTTATTTGACTTCAGCCTCTTTCTCATAAAAGTTGACTACAGAAAATAGTTCCAGTAACTGTAATTTCAGTTGTTTTGAAACCAGATAAATGGGAGTTTCCTGCAAAGCCTCATAAGGTTTACATTTATCCAGAAATCCACTTAAACTTGACTTCAAATAGATAATATGTAATTCTTCTAAAACATATCCATTTATTTGAAATTCTAAGATGCTGAAATAACAATTCTTACATGAATTTCATGATTATGCCCTGAAATAAAAAATTAAAGCTATAAAGGCCTATAGAAAAATTATTTGTTAAGTGGAAAATGCCAGTTTTAAAAATAAAGTCTGTTAAAATACAGTATTCCAACTAACTCTGGTAGGGGTGGGTGGACAAAAATGTCCTAACAGCTAATAGATGGCCTATCAGAGGAAATTCCTAAACTATAGCTGGAGAACAAATGGACAATCTCCCCAATGCATCCATCAGGGGCCTGGCTAGATTGATTCTCGAATGTCACAATTTTTTCATAGGTGGATATTTTATTCATAGGTACTTATTTTCTAGATTACAAATGTAAAACCTACATTTCAATGCTGATGATCTTTTCTTAACCTGCCTTATTTTTTCATCTACTGAAAGAAGATTTATAAATTTTCTCTCCATTTCAGAGGATCAGTTTTCCCTCTAAACTAAAAAAGATGTATTCAGCAGGGCAGATGGCAACGACTCAGCTCTTTCAGCAAAATAACTTCAGTCTTGACTCTCTAGTATTTGGCATGGTTAGCTGTGATGTTGGGAGATGCACTTTATTCCTGTGGGTTAGTCAATGTATCTCTAAATGGGGATCCACAGGTGCTTTCAAACACAAATACAATGAGGACATCTGTTTGGTTTCTGGTACAAAGTATCAGGTGGTTGATAACTAATAACTACTAATAACATAACATTCTCAACAAGGTCTTAAGTGAACAATGCTACAATATAAGCAATGCCTGGAATCCTGAGAACATGTACAGAAAATCCACAGTCAAATTTCCTCTCTATCCTTTATCTCTAAAACACAAATACTCATTGAAGCAAAGCTGTGCATTCCAATCTACAGAAATAAGTTTGAGCATTACTTCCCTTTTTAATTTACCACACTCATATTTTGCGGTTCACTTGAGTTAACCCATACTATGCTATATATTTTGACTTTTAATGTGTATCTGCTAAACTCTCCTAAAATTATTGTAGGGGGAAACATAGAATACACATTTAGATCAAATCCAAGAAGAGCTCCATTCACTTAAACTTGTCCTTCATGAAGAGATTTCCAACTTTATGTAAGAATCCAAATTGGTGTTTATGAGGCTGTCTCTCACACATGAGAACACGAGTCATGAGTTTGGGACCCTGTCATTTCTTCAGATACAAAAGAGAAGAGGTCACCGCCTGAGAGCATAGGTATATGCCAGGCATACAAAAGGCGTGTTGAAATGATGAAATGCAAAGTTGAGCAAGTTATCCTAACAAACAACTGCATTTTATCTAGTAAAATTTCACTTTTCTTTTGAGAGATGAAAGAAGAAAGTACAAAGTTCTGAAAGTTTCTTATTTGCCAGTATTTATAGAATATTGGCAAGTGTCTCAGTGGAGGATGTTTAGTTTCATAGGATGAAGATTTCCACTTTTATGTTCCTTTGGGCATCCGCAAATGGCCCTGCAGTGCTTTTGTATGGTCTGTGGCTGTCTTTGCACTTACAAATTCCCCACTGCCTGAAAGAGGTGCCAACAGTGATGCTCACTTGTAAAAATTAAATAAAGAAACTCTGGCAGAAACTTTGATCCCTGGAAATTTTATGAAAAAGAAAAATTCATGAAGCAGCAGCAGCTTAGTCTTGCTTTCCCTGAATATGGGCCAAATGTGAAATTCAGACAAAAGACTGAAAAACATATTTATTAAATGGCGAGCCAGATGGTTTGCATTTCTTCAATTTTAGTTAATAATGATAAAATATTTTGCTTTTATGTATCACCAAATATTAAATGTGTGTAGAAAAATCTCTTACCATCTGCCATACATTTTAAATTTTTGATTAAAAGTAAGTAAAATTCCAACAAAAACTGATTTAAAGGCTACTTTATTCCTTAGAACACTACATAAGCTAGGTGATTAATTCCACAATGATTTTATTTAGCTTTGCTTGTAAATGTTGGGTGTTATATTTTGGTTAATACTGTGTAAATGAAATAGACTCATAATTTAATGTTATCAATTAAACAGGTAAAATTAAGATATGCATTCAGTTTATTCAAGGTATATTAATCAAGTCTTATTATATACTAGACACTAGGAATATAGCACAGAAGTGGATCTCACAGTTTACTGGATGAAAAGAAATAAAGCTAATCAGGGTACACACACCATAGAAAACATAAAAATGTGAGTGGATTAAGGAGATAAATTTACAACAAAGAATTTATACAAACAGTGAAATTTGTACATGTTCAAGGTTTTTGTTTTGTGCTACATTCAAGGTAGGTGATGACTTGAGAACTGGAGTTTGATTTATTTGGCATTCTCTACCCATTTTAAATCAGTCATATTCTTTAACTGACTGTCACTACTTAGAGGATTTTTTTTTCCTTCAGATTTTAAGAAGAGCATTCCTGTTACCCCTCTCAGCTACATTTTGCATTAGAAGGTAGACAATTACAAGGCAAAGGTAGAAAGAAGTAGTGCCTTCCAATGTCAAGCTGAGTTAGGACACAGAAAGAAAGTCAGGGCGTTGACCTAGGGCTGTGTTCTGGCAGATAGATGCAGGGAAGCAGAAGTGTGATGGAGGCTGCTGGCATCTCTCTGGACCTTTCTCCTACTCCACATTCACTAGCATTACAACCCCAGCTTGAAGTCACCTATGGTCAGTATTTAGGACAGGAAAATCACAAAACACTACAAACCAAGTGTTTCTCCTTGAAAATCTGGTTACTATGAATGTCCTGGTGCACTGCTAAGTGGGTCAAAATTTAAAGACCCACTGTAAGAAATATGAGCAACAGGAAAGGGGCCATCAACTCTACCAAGTAGAGGAAACAGACTAAAAGATGAGGCTATGCTGGGCCTAATGAATCAGCTATAGAGAAGGCGGTGACAGTGAACTCTAGTAAGTAGAAGCCTCAATATATGAACAACTATTTACTGCTCAGCTAGCGTTTCCTCCCAAGTGTTCTGCCTTTAGGAAAAAAGGAATAACTGAAATGAAACAAACTGAAGGCAAGATTTAATGGAAAAGATGATTTTCAGTGGATCCTTCCTGGTGGTACAATGGGTTGAGGTGCAGCACTCTAAAGCTCTCTGCAGCATGAGTTCAATCCCTGGCCATTGAGCTGACCCACATGAGGCAGCAGACTTCTCCTGACCAGCCTGCTGCTCCCCTCAGCAGTATATTTGAGTCAATCTGCTTGCTCTGCTCCCTCACTTTGTCTCCAGTGAATCCTCTTAACACCTGCATCTCTGGCTTATACCCCAGCTCTTGTATTCATAATAAATAAATCTTTACACAAAAAGATGATTTCCCAGCAATTATTTGTACCTTTGGCCAATATCCCCATGTTCTTGATAGTACCAGGCTGCACAGATATAGGCCCTTAAAAATACCAGTCATGAAGATACCATGTCTTTTTTATGGCAGGACAAGGACATCTTACAAAGATTAGCATCAGCACAGATCCACACAGCTATGTGTCAGTTGACCTGAAAGGATATCCTACATCTTCACTTTTTCTTCAGATTTATTTATTTATGCATACAAGAAGCGGGGTACAGGGGCAATGAGATGATTCACCAGAGACAAAGTGAGGAGGAGAACAGGCAGATTGACTGAAATACACTACTGAGGGGAGCGGTAGGTGAGACAGGAGAGGTCTTCTGTGTCATGTGTGTGAGCTCCCTGGCAAGGGATCGAACTCGTGCTGCAGTGGCTGACGATAGCTTCCTAGTCTGCTGCACGTTAACCACTTGCACCACCAGAGAGGCTGCTAGTCCTCATTTATTCCTGAGATTTTATTTGAATCAACTAAGTAATGGTAACAATTGAAAAGATTCAGAGCCAGTCTCCCCCAAGTATGCCTCTTTTGCATGTGGACTGTTTTGAGTTGAAGACTATTAGGATCAGTTGACTCAAATAGTCTTTCGCTCCTTTCCCTTTAATAGAATAGAGTAAGTTGGGTAGAAAGCCTGTTCTTCTCAGTGAGTTGTCACCAAAAAGTTTTCAAGAAAATTAAAAAAAAAAAAAAAAGCTGCATGTGGTAAACAACAGGGAAATTAGCAAAGTCCGTTTTCAAATTTCTGTGGCACATTTTTTCTGTATGGCCCAGTAAATACTTATTTATCAACCATTTGCTCCTATGATCTTCTTATGAACTGCCTTCTTTTCTTTTGAAATCCCAAACTCCTCCTCGCTTCTGATCCAGGGGAAGCATATATACCTCATTTTGTCTTAACCTTGTTGGGTGTCTTGTGTCATTGTGCACCCACTGTACCTACATAAGTAAAATTCCTTTTGCTGATCTATCTTATATCACTTTATTAGTCTAGCCAAATTGCCTAGAAGGTAAGAAGGAACATTTTTCCTTCTCAACGCAGTCTGACAGCTAAACACACACCTCATGTTTCATGGCCCTCATCCAAACTGCTTCTGTTTAGAGAAAAAATAAAAATGTTTTCCTCGTTGCTATTTTCACTGAGCAGCCATGAGGAACCAGGGTCTGCACAGGGCTGTCACCAGGTCACACACAGTAGGAAGAGGCAAGCTGCACACTTCCTGCATCCTTCATTTGCATCCTCCCTTCTCTCTAGGGACCTGCATTTTTCCAAGTATTGTTATCCGACTTGCCTTTCAACTTTCAGTGGTCAGGATTTTCTTTTCTTCAGTGTTTTTGATGAAGACACCTCTTGAAACACTAGTTTTTTTTTTCCCCAAATAAAAGCATCCATGGGGACTCTGTTTTCTGTTTTCCACACAGAAACTCGAATCCAATTAAATGGGGAGATTGCTTGGGGAGTTTCCAGACCACAGGTGGGAGAGTTTTCCTCAGACTCCCCCAAGCCTTGGACAGGGGCTGATGTAACACAGGTTGTGTCTGCCAAGCCTTTTCTTCAGGATCATGCTTTTACTGATAAATATTAAGAACATTACCTTCACATATAAGAATGTCTGACTAATCTCTTGGCAGCGCAGAATACCTGACTTTTAGTTAGAACCAGTTAAAAAGCAATCAATATACACTTAAAGAATGTGGCAAATATCAGACTTTAAAAAGTATATGTATGGTATTTGCAAATTTGAGATAAGTCATAGTATGTAAAATGAGTGGTAAAGATTTCTTGGACAAACTATAGGGGTTTCCTGTCCGGTTTTCTAGTAGTTCAGCTCAAATCGGGGCAGACAAGCACGGTGCAGAATTCACTTTTGTCTGGGGGCTGATAACTCTAACAGGCTTCCTTTATATCATTGTAGATTTTTGATTGCTTAGTCAAATAGGAGATATAAAAACTGCATTTCTAGGGGAATAAAATGTTTATGACCAGAACAAGAGACCAAACTCCAAAGATGTGAGACTTGGGTAAATATATTTAGTCTAGGGAAGAGTGGAAATTTCATAAGCCACACACTTCCTTAATAACAATACCGTACCTTTGCTCAGCAACATACAGTTTTTAACGCAACCTTTCAGGCATGATTTCACATGGAAGTAGCAAGTGCAGGATCATACACAGACCATTAGGAAAGAGAAACCAACATCTCCTCAACTGTGTCACTTTGGGGAAAAAAAAAATCAATGTCTCCATTTTGTAGAAAGGGAAAGGAAACTATAACATAAAACCATAAGTCTTCAAAGCAAAGGGAGATTTATGAATCCAGATTCAGGGTGAAGGTGGAGTGCCTCAAGAATCCTCTCATCCCCTCTACTTCTCATTAGGCACATGCGACAGACAAGGAATTAAGAAGAAACAGAGGCACTGAGTGGCTTCTGGAGAGTTGCCACTCATCTGTTTGTTAAAGTCTTCGAGGACTTTACAAATATGCATTCATGATATGTTATATTATGATTTCTTTACTTACCTAGTGGCGTAGGGGTTAGGTGTCAGCGCTATCACCCCTAAGGCCTGAATGTGATCCCGGGTCAAGGAGCTGACCCACAGGGCACAGCTCCTGACCGGTCCAGTGCTCCCCTCCACTGCTGCCCTCAGCAGTGTATTTCCTTGGTTCTGCTTGCTCCATTCCCAACTCTGTCTCTGGTGAATCCTCTCATCCCCACATCTCTGCCTGCACCCCAGTTCTTCTATGCAAAAATAAATATATGGATTCTTTTTTAAAAGACTACAAATAAAATCATAAAAGGGGCTAATGTGTGCTACACATGGAACAAATGATGTAGCCAGTCAAGTAAGTTCCTGCACTAAAGTCATTTGATGTAGCTCACATGCACATATTAAAACCAGGAGGATTTTGTGAATCCAGCATTACGGCAGCTAAAAGCTCTCCTTATTTATTATCAACCTGAAGAGATTTGTAGCCATCTTCTCTAGAACATCCATTTGTCCCCATTTTACTGGCCAAGACATCTCTTCCCAACTTGTAATTCAAACCGGAGAAACATTTGTGATGAAAGATAGAGTAAGACCGGCCGCTCGCAATGTCTCAGGGCTAAACATTGCCCTGCACCATTTGTATGAAACTTTTACAACATTTCACCTTCCTACCCACTTAATGGTTTAATTCAGATGCATTAACGGGAAGAGAAAAAAAAAAAAGACTCTTGGTTTGTCTTTATGCTGACTCAAAAGATTTACAGGACTTTAGTGAGGTTTTGGCTGCCTACAAGGTCCCAGCTGCTGCTGAAAAGGTATCCATGCATCAATCTTTATGTAAACACGCTCAGCATTAACCACAGCTGCAATGTAAATCAGGGCCCCAAAAAATACTCCTGTTTATCTGACTAGCCAGAGTGTCTCAACTGATGACCTTGCTGACATGTAGCTCAATAAAAGAAACTAGAGCGGTGAGTGGCGCAGAGGAGACTGAGGCACCCCAGCATCCTGTGCATGAGGTGGGGGGGCAGGCAGGCAGGCAGTCCACATCATTTGTCCCTACTGAAATAATTCATAAAGGTGCAGAAGTGTCATTGGTGCAAAAAATTCCTAAACGACTTAGCTGTGGTTCCTACACCTTTCCCCCTATCTTCTATGATGAAGTTCTTACCAATTGCTTAAGTTCACATTTCAGAAGTTTCACATTGTGGGCTGTTTTTAATAAGTCACAAATATGGAACTGGACCCCCTACTTGTCACACACACATGTTGTGGAAAGGGTGCATTGAAAATGTGTCATGTTCTTACGTAACAGGGTGATATCCAGGAAAAGGGAAAGGGTGGAGCTGAGCAGGGAGGAGGAGAAGCTGGAGAGGAGACTGAAGTGGGGTGCAAGCAGAATGGAGAACAAGGAGACCTGCAGGAGGCACGCAAAGCAGGGAGACATGTGAAGAAACTGTTCTTGCTTCTCTGTCCTGGACTGGTTGGAGTGTATGTGGGTGAGAGACCCGCGGGGAGGTTAACTATGGCAGCATTTATCTTGGTTTAGTTTTGCTGTCTTCCTCCTAGACTTGTCTGGTTGCTTCTGACCCTTTTCTATGGGTTCCTGCCAGAAGGTCTTTAGGCTTGTAGCAGGCTTTGGGTTTTGCTCTGGGCCAACCCTATTTGGCTGGACATTTACACACCAAGTTGAGGAGGGGGGTAACTTTAGGTGCTAGATTTTGAAATTATGTTCTTTATCTTTCCTGTATTGCACACTAATTGTATTAAAGTTCCTCCCTATTACAAATCTCCCTATTACAAATCTTATGATTTCTTTTAATGTGGTAGATAGCAGAACCTCTTTAAAGCAAGCAGTAATGGGGGTTCTGGGCTGCCCCTCTCCCTGTCCTGTAAATCTCTCTTTGCAAGATAATTACCAAATAAGGGATCAGGGAAAAATAATACATAAAAAACCAGAATTAACTAGTAACTATAAATCAGAGACATTGTGATGGGGGGGGGAGAGGGGCCAGAACTGGGGAGGGAAGAGCACAAGGACTGTGGAGATGGTGCACAGGTGAATTGGTGGTGGGGATTTTACAGGGACAACGCCCAAGAGGAAAACACATGCACTACATGCACGGTACAAAAAGGAATACACACACACACACACACACACACACAAATACATTAATTAAAAAATTGTTTTAAAAAAGTAATTGTAGTAGCTCATCCAAGAGACAGAACTCTTAATTCTACTTTCAGTAAGACACACCCCAGTTTTTATGGGACTTTCAACAGCTCAGAGACTGATCATCACCTTAACAGCTAGGGTGCCTACTGACAGTAGGGTCCCGCTCTGCGGAATGCAAGTCTTTTCAATCCACCTTTACTTGGAAAGAGACTCCAATTCCTAATACTCTCTAATACTCTGTTTTCTGTCACTTTCGAGGAACAGTTTGGCAGTGTATCCTAGTGGGAAGTGATATATTTAAAACAGTATTCTTAAAATCTTTCTCATCTGCTCATTATCCCTTGTTGATATCTTTAGAAACCTCTGGGTTATCTTCATACGGGAACCAAATTCCAATCACCTTTCATAGCAACATAGAGAAGGTTCTTTTGAGGTGAGTTTTAGTGCTACAGGCTACTATTTGCCTTCCCAGCTGTGTTCTGGAGATAAAAAAGATGCTTTCTTTCTTGATTTATGCCTCTCCTTGAGGCCCTTCATTTATTTTCTATCATGATAATTTTAGCATCAAATTCCTGAAATTGCAATGCCTCAATTCCTTTTTTTTTTAAGTAATGCAAACTTTACAGCTCAAAAATTTCTATTAGATTTATGAAGATGATCTTGTTTTGAATGTCTTTCTTATCAGTTTAATGAGTCTATACTCAGTGAGGTTACTAAAGAAATTACAAATATATATATATATATATATATATAAAGCAAACCATAGCATCATAGAAGGAGGCTTCACCGGCAACTAGTTTATAACAAACTCTCACTGCAAAGTATTCACCCACCATCTCTTCATTTCTACTGACTTGCTAACCCTTCTTCTGACCAAGGAATACAACTTAGTCTGTTGGCTAAGTTGTAAATTGTTGCTATGACTAAAATACCTGAGTCTAGAATTTCATTCCCTGAATGCTGGGAGGAACTATCCTGATGTCATCACTACAGGCCAGACAATCAAAACCTTAACTCCATGGAACACATTTGTGCTAGAGAAAAGGAAAGCTAGGTTTCACTGGGTTCTGTTTTGGCAATGACATAGAAACACACGCCAACAGAATTCCTGTCAGAGATGCAACTGTTCTAACACAAATCCTCTAATAGGCAGGGTCGCCACTGCAGCCCTGCATGACAGTACTTAGAGCTGCTCCAAGAGCCCCCTCCTTGTGAGTATTCCCAGGCTTTCTCCCTCACACCCTTGGAGACATAGGAAGTCTTGAACATATTTAGATTGTAATCACAGACAATATAGCTTACTCTCACGAAGAGAAATGACTTTATTCAGTTTATGAAGGGTAAACTACTTGCTAGAAAATTACATGTAATGGCCAAGACATGGCGCATAATTAAAAATGGCTCCCAGAACAGCTGAATGGAGGCAATATACTATAGGGCTGCCATGTGAGTGAATGAAGGGCTATTTCTAGTAGTTTCCTGTACAGGTTTCATCATTCTATCAGAAAAAAAAATACAGGAAGAATTAATTAATTTTTTTCTTGATTTTGGCATCTTAAGTGGAAAACCTACACCTTTTGGATATAATGGTCTTGGGTCTTCTTGGGTGCAAGGCATGTTTATATGTTCTGTGTCTATAATGTTGATGGTGAGTTCTCCATAGGAAAGAGAGGGCCAATGTTCATCAATACCGTGGTTGGGAATGGACAGACTATTGGGAATCCTGTCAGGTTTTTCTAAGTGTTTATATATTATTTATACTAAATGCAGACAGAGCTAGCTCATTACAAGACTTCTTTTATGTTTTAAGGTAGATGGAAGCAATTTGAAAATAATCCTGTATTAAAGTAAAAACTGGATTTCTACAAAATTGGATATCCTTTTCATTCTTTCTGTTATCCTCCCTCCCAAACTTTTGAAATGTCTTTCCAAGCATCTAATCTCTCTGGTCTCTCCTGAGTAATATATAATGTTCTAGATATCCTTCTCCACATCTTTTTCTAATATTTTTCTAAGCTACGGTACATATTCTCAAGGACACTTTCTTGACTGTGTTGTTCAGGATAAGGATAAATTAAGTCACAACAGAGTGTTCTTTTAAATAACTGCTTTAATCCAGTAGGTTGTGACACAAATAGTGAATTTCAGACAGCAGTGCAGAAATGAGTAAAGACTTTCAATAAGAAATAATGCACATAAGCTTTGAATAAGTGTTATATTAGGAAGATATGTCCTCCTTTTAATATGTAAATAATGTATCCATCTGACATAATATATAAAGATCTTACTTTTTATTCAGTTCTACTTTATAATTCTTCTAAATGGAAATTGAAATAACAGAAAGAGTAAACTTGGAATCAACTCGGCCTCGACTTTTCCTTCTATAAGATGGGGTTACTGATATTAGTTTCATGTGGCTCTCATTTTAAATCAAAGTAATGTGAAGAGTGTTTTGTAGAATTCAGTGTAACAGAAATGTAAAATTTTGAATAAATTTAACGTAATAAGCATCTAGTAGGTATTATTAGAAACGAGATCTTACCACATGCAGACACTAATTTTAAACTCTTACGTGTGCCAAAAACCCAGGGCCAGACAGAGGAAGGAAAAGACTATAAATCAGTCTCCTTCAGAATCCTCCTAGGGAAGTTAGCAAACATTGAAACATTTTTAGCTTTCAGTTTTAATCAGCATTGAACAAGTTCAGAAAAATACTAAAAATTAATTATTTAGAATTCACATGTCATGAATAAAACATATTGTTTTAATAGAAAACAATGAACATATTGGAAGATTCTTAACCACCAGGAAAAAAAAAAAGGGGAGAATGTTGGTGATTTTTAAATGCACTTATGTTGAACAATGAGTACGACTTCCTTTTCCAACACACAAAAGAGAAAACTAGGTAATAATTGTTCACATTTCAAAAGATGATTTAGATTTTAAAGTAGTTTTAAGAGGCTACTCTTAAAAGTGAGAACTTTAGTGAATATTACTACATGAAAATTAACTCTGAGTCACATTTCAGCTCATGGGTACATGTTCTACACATGCCAATAGACTAACTGAGACTGACAATGAGATCCAAAAGAACACACCTTATATACCAGAAAAGTGACAATTGTATGACAGAAAGTATGTACTCCGTAAAGGCTTATAGCCCAACTTGCCAATGCTTGGGTCGACCGTCTGAGAACCTCTGCAGCTGATTTTCATCTAGACCCTGGGGAAAGTCAGTTACTTTCCAGGCTTGGTTAGCCAGTCACACTTTAGAACTGCTTGTACTTTGGTCATCTTTATCTCTTATTACACAGAAATTTGTACTTTTAAAAATAAATGTCAAAAGTGAGTAGTCATTGGTGAAATTGGTGGTGTTCGAGCTGTGTGGATAGGTGAACATATGACAGAGCCCTGATATAACAGTACTAGAAAGCTAACCCTTCTTTCATACTCATGGAATGACATATGTTCATTTACCACATATTTCAATTCACAATACACCTGGGTCTAGAAAAAAGAGCAAACTGTGGCTCACCTTACATCAATTCATATGCTAATTATGCCTCTGTAACTACTGACCTCAAATCATAAGATTAGTGTTACACTGATTACAAGTATAACTGAATCTCATCTATAGAATATCAGTGTTTTCTTCAAAAGGACATTCACATTAAAATGCCCCAAACAGGGCCCTCCCTGATGGCACAGCAGGTCAAAGCACAGCACTAAGAAGCTAAAGCCACTTAAGCATGAGTTCTACCCCTGCCTCAGAGGTGACCCACGTGGCACAGCAGACCTGAACCGCCTGCTGCTTCCCTCAGCAGTGTACTTTGTTAGTCAGCCTATTCTGCTCCCCACTCTGTTTCTGGTGAATCCTCTCACCATTCTTGTACCTCTGACCTGTACCCCAGTTCTGTATGCGTAAATAATAAGTCTTTTAAAAATGCCCCAAATGATTATTTATTAATTTATTTATAAAATTTATTTTTAATTGAGGAACTATTTGGATCCCCCTCCCATCAGGCATTACGCAGTGCACCCACCACCAAATCACTCAGAGTCCACCACCAGAGTCCATTATGCTTTCTTTCCTCTTTGTTTTTAACCCTCCCACCTTCTCAAGGTAACTCAGTTTGTTAAACTAAAGCTATCAAAGGTTTGTTTTTCAGGTTGTCTTTATCTCTTACTCTAGTTACTTTATATTCCACATATTATTGTTACCATCTGGTATTTCTTTCTCCTGACTTACTCACATAGCAATATCCTTTATTCCTTCCAGCTCCACCATGTTGCTACAAATACCATAGTTTATCTTTTCTTGATTATTAAGTAATGGTTCACTGTATACACACACACACACACACACATATTTATATGTGTATGTATGTATGTATGTATGTGTGTGTGTGTGTATATATATATATATATACAGCATTTATTCTTGGTCCACTTGTCTGCTTGGGGACATGTAGGTTGTTTCCCAAATTTAGTTATAGTAAATAATGCTGTGATAAATGTTGATTTGCAAGTTTCCTAGTGTTTCTGAATTTGGGGTGAATGTTATCCATACTATTTTCCATAAGGGCTAGGCTGGTCTTCATTCCCATCATCAATGTAAAAAGATTCCCTTTGCTCCATACCCTCCCCAACATTTGTTGTTTCTGGTCTTTTCACGGGGCCATTCTCATCTAGTCGTGGCCTTGACTTACATAGCTCTACTAGTAAGTGGTAGTGAACATTTTTTATGTGCCTGTTTGCAGACTGGATATCTTCTTTAGAGAAGTGTCTATTTCATTCTTCCTATTTTTGATTATTTGTTTTGTGTTTTTGTAGAGCTTTACAAGTCATTAATATGTCTTTGATATCTGTCCTTTTTTAAGTGTATACTGTACAAATGTTTTCTCCCATTGAAAAGGGTGGTTTTTCATTTTAATTATTTCCTTAATTATGAAGAAATTATTTTTTTTTTTGGTTTCGTGTAATCTCAGTTGTTTGTGTTCTATTACTTTTCTTGATGAATCCTAAAGACATCTCTAAAAGTTACATTATGAGATATTTTCCCTTGTTTTCTTGCATTTATTTTATGGTTTCAGTTTTTACTTTCAAATCTTTAATCCATTGTAATTGGGTTTTCTGTACAGTGTGAGATTGTGGTCTAGTTTCATTCTTTTTTATTTCTGTACAATTTCCTTAACACCATTGATTGAAGATTTTATCAATGTTCCAGTGTA
This sequence comes from Condylura cristata, assembly GCF_000260355.1. NCBI lineage: Eukaryota > Metazoa > Chordata > Mammalia > Eulipotyphla > Talpidae > Condylura > Condylura cristata. The sequence goes on along the minus strand of NW_004567117.1, from coordinate 2,925,098 downwards.
TGTTCTTGGCTCCTGTGTCATAGATGAACTCTCCATGAAAGCATGGGCTTATTTCTAGGTTCTCAGTTCCATTCCATTTGCCTATGGTCTGTCTTTGTTCCAATACCAGACAGTTTTAATAATTACAGCTTTATAACTTACTTTATGGTCTGGAAGTGTGATACCTCCATTCTCTTTCTTTTTTTGTGAGGATAGATGCTGCTTATTTGGGGTCCTTTGATTCCATAGAAGTTTATTTTACAATTAGGAAATGGAACTTGGTAAAAAATATGAGACAGAATCTATTACTACTTCTGACCTGCTGATAATAAATGTTTGTGTGCTCAAAGAATTTAGCCTGAGATACTAAAAGATTTAGTCTAAGTACTTCATAAACCAGTATAAATGTTATGAAGAGATGTATTGCTTTAAGTTGTTTCTAAATACCAACTACTTATTTATTAAATACCAACTACTATTTATTAAAAATACCTCAATAGCTGTTCTTGGACAAATTTACCTTGACTTATCCAGAACACTAACACATGGATTCAAAATATCAATTTAATCAAAATGTAAATATTTAAACATAAAGGACTTCTATCTTTGTCAGTATGATTAAGGAGATACCCTAACTTGTTCTGTCAATTGAAAAATAAAAGACAACAATTATTTAGTTAAAACATAAAAATAGTTTATAGTATTTAAATATATAACTAATATGAAAAGAAAAGGAAGGACTCTTCAAAGGCTAAAAATTAAGTAAAATTGTTTTATATAGAAGTGCCTGTCTTGTAGTAGTGAACAATCTTACGATTATCAATCCCAACTCACACCCACAGTAGGGAGTCTAAATGGAGCATCTGAATAAAGAGGTACTCTAAATGGTTATACACCTGTTATAAATATTATCTGGCAATAAATTCCAAACAGTGGAAATGCCAAAATAGTTTACCTGTTTCTACAAATAGAGGGAGGAATACATTTCCCCTGAGAATTCACACCAACACATTGATATACATACAGGTTTGCTACCTAAATTTGCACTCCCTATGTGGACTGAAGCTCTTCTGCCAGTAATTTCATACTGATAGGGCCCTCTAGGTACTTCATGGAAGCAAACAAAAATCCCAAAACAAACAAACAAACAAACAAAAACTTGAATAGCTAGCTGAGTTCCACCTGGTCAGAATTTCAAAAAGAAAAATAAAAGGAATGAGAAATTATATTAAAAGAGCTAACTGCACAAATTTCCCATATTTAACAAAGGTATCAACTTTTAAATTATATTGTCACAATCAAATGAAATATAAGTAAAAGTGAATTTAAAAATTGCATAGATAAAGATTATTGAATACATAGATCACTGAAAACAAAGAAGATATCATGAAATCAGCTTAAATGCAAAGGTAGATTATCTATCAAGGAGGATCATAGCCATATAATATGAGGCAATTTTTTTTGTGTGTGTATAACTTCAAATTAATGAGAAAAATTTCCCTTATACTAAAGATGGAGTGATAGGAACCTAACTGAAGCTTTCTTAAACTAACAAGAGTAAAAAAAGTACATACCAAAATAAAATTGTAAAAACACTGATTTTCAAGACACTAAATCAAAAGCTAATAGTTGTTCAAGAAAAGAAAATTAACTAATAAGCAAACTCAACATCTGCTCCATAATAACTGTTCTGAGACCATGTATAGATGCAGCACAGGTGGAGGAGAAACCAGCCACAGTAAAGATGACACCCTAAATGGAGGAGACAGAACTGAGTTTCCAGATCAAGGATGTGAAAATTCATAAGGAAGACTTAGCGTACAAGAAGGCCTTTAGATATCAACAGAGTGTACTGCTTCAGTTCTTGACCATGTTAGGGGTCAAAGAATAAATATGAGAAGTTTATATGAGCCTAAAAAAATCTGAAAGGATTAATGAGTTCAGTATCCACCAATTCCAAATGGCCAACAATATTTCCAGGAGGCTATAGGTAAAATAATCACAAAAGTTTTGCTTAGTAGTAGGGAAAATTTGACCATAGATTGAATGCTTTTCTATCTCTGCCTAACAAATGTAAAAAAAAATAATAATGAAAAAAGATAAAAATGTTTCCAAATAACTTCATTCAGGAACAGGAATTAGGAAAATATACAGGAACAAAAGATACCCAGTACAACAAGATAAAATTTACAGGCTAGACATTCAATAAATAATTACTGGATATATAAAGAATCAGAAAAAATAGACTGATAACAGGAAAAATAAGTCTATCAAAATCCTCTTAGAATTGTGACAGACATTCAAATGGAGAGGAAAATTAAAGCAGTAATTATAATTATATTATACATGATCAAAAAGTTAAGTACATAGAAGATATAAAAGACAGCACTTGAAGGTATAAAAGACAGAACTCAGAAAAATAATGTCTGAGATGAAAAATATACTAAATGTGATTAAGAGTGAGCTAATACTACTGAAAACTGTCAACATGAGGGTATAGCATCAAACTAACCCTACTAGATTTTTAAAGGAGCCGAAGGAGTAGGAAGCCACTGGCATTCCCCCATCAGAGTTGCAGGGTTCAGCTAATCCTGCCTGTGCAGCTACTAGTTAGGAATTCCTTTATGGGAACTCCCCAATCACCAATTCTCCCTTGGTTATCTTCCTTCTTGTGAGTCCAGGGCGTTCTCATTTGGGTTGAAACTTGTAGCATGTAAGTCTATAAGTCCGTTTTTACATATTCCCGTGCGAGCTTGAATGTATTCATCTCAGCGTCTTTATTCTGCTGCCATCTTGCCCATTCCTGAGCTGGTAGAGCTGGTCCTCAATGGCTTTGTGCAGCGCCCAGGTACTCTGGATGGGGTCTGCCGTTTCAGCGTTTTTCCCTGTCTCAGATAATAGAAAGTAGTAGAAAATACACAACAAGGAAAAGACAAACAAATATTCAAGCAAGTCCACAGAGGGAAAATTCACCACAAAAAGATCAGTCAGCAGAAACCACCAAAGAAATTGAAGAACTGCTGAGCCTACAGGATAAAAAATTTAGAATATCATGATAAATAAACAAAATGAAATAAGGCAAGCTATCCAGGAGTTGAAGAATGCAAACAAGGAAATGAATGAAAGAAATGAAAAGAAATGAAAAATATATGAGACAAGCAATCAACGAACTGAAGAAAGAAAATGAGACATTAAAAAAGGAACTAGAAGAAATTCAGATGATGAAAAGACCACTAGAAGAGAAAAAGAATGCTGGGAAAAGTAATGAAAACAGAATAGATGAAATGGAAGAATGAATCAGCACCCTCGAAGACACAGAAACAAAGAGAATTAAAAAAGAAAAAGAAAGAGAAGTAAAAAGGAAAAGGAATGAAGAAACATTTCAACAGCTCTCTGACACCATTAGGAAAGGAAGCATCAGAGTTATAGATATCCCAGAAGTTGAAGAGAAAGGCCAAGGAACAGAGATAATAGAAGAGAAATTCCCTAATTTGAAGAAGGAGATGAAAGTAGACATCCAAGAAGCAAGAAGAACTCCAAACTACCATGATGAGAGGAGAAAAAACAAGACATATCATAAAAAAAAACTTCCAAGACTACAAGACAAAGAAAAGATAATGAGAATGACAAAAGGGAAGAAACAAATAACCTACAAAGGGAAACCGATCCAGATGACATCAGACTTCTCCGAAGAAACACTACAGGCAAGGAGAGAGTAGAGGGACATATTCAACAAACGCCAAAGCATCAAATGCCAACCAAGAATACTCTACCCTGTGAAGCTCTCCTTCCTCTATGAAGAAAGAATAAGGACATTCTCAGACAAACAGAAACTCCACAATTTCGTCATGACTAAACCCCCACTCCAAAAACTACTACAAGAAGCCCTCAAACCAAATCCAACTGAAGAATGAACAAGAACAGTTTAAAACAAGGAATAAAAATACATAAGGACCATAATGGCAAATATAGGTGCCAGTATATCAATATTATCTCTAAATGTAAATGGCTTAAACTCATCAGTTAAAGGACACAGAGTTGCAGGATGGATTAAAAAAAAGAAACCATCATTCTGCTGCCTGCAGGAAACACATCTAACTACGAAAGATAAAAACAGGCTGAAAATAAAAGGATGGAAAAAAATGTTGATGACACTCATATGGAACAACAAAAGACCTCTAATAGCCAAAACCCTCATGTCTAAGAAAAAACAAAAAGGAGGCATTACAATCCCAAACTTCAAGCTATACTACAAAGCCATAATAATCAAAACTGCATGGTACTGGAACAAGAATAGACATACAGACCAGATTCAACTAGAAAACCCAGATATAAACGCACAAGTTTATGGACAGCTAATTTTTGGCAAAGAAGCAAAGAAGATACAATGGAACAAAGAAAGTTTGTTCAGCAAATGGTGCTGGGAAAACTGGGAAGCTACATGCAAAAAATGAAACTAGATCACTGCCTCACTCCATTCACAAAAATCAACTCAAAGTGGATTAAAGACCTAGACATAAGAATGGAAACCATAAAATACCTGGAAGCAAAGATGGGCCAAACGCTACATGAGATACACCTCAGGGACATCTTTAAAGATAGAGCATCCAATGCAATGATAGTGAAGGCAAGGATAAATAAATGGGATTACATCAAGTTTAATCACAAAAATATACAGAGAACTGATGTAACTCAACAATATCACAAAAGGATTAATCACAAAAATATACAGAGAACTGATGTAACTCAACAATATCACAAAAGGATTAATCACAAAAATATACAGAGGACTGATGTAACTCAACAATAATATAGTAAATAACCCCATCAAAAAATGGGCAGAAGAGCTAATAAAACACTTATTCAAAGAGGAAATGCAGGTGGCCAATAAGCATATGAAAAAATATTCAACATCACTCGTAATAAGGGAGATGCAAATTAAAACCACAATGAGATACCACCTCACCCCTGTGAGAATGGCACATCTTAAAA
>NW_004567117.1:2918258-2920027 GCF_000260355.1 Condylura cristata | reverse complement strand
GACCATGGAGCTTCCCTACAACCCAGCAATCCCACTCCTAGGTATCTACCCAAAAGATACAAAAACACTGATTCAAAAAGATACCTGCACCCCATGTTTATTGCTGCTCTATTTATAAGTGGAAAAACATGGAAGCAGCCCAAATGCCCAAAAGTAGATGACTGGTTTAAAAAAGATGTGGTACATATACACAATGGAATATTACTCAGCAACCAAAAAAAAAAAAAAGAAACACATGTCTTTTTCAGCAACTTGGATGGAGCTGGAAAAGATCATGCTTAAGTGAGATAAGCCAGAAAGGAAAGAAAAGTATCGGATGGTTTCGCTCATAGCAGGAATATAATGGACCAGGTGAGAAAATATAGCAGAGACATTTTGTGGGTGTGGAGTGGAGAATGGGATCAAAAACGGGGGGTGGGTGGAGGAAAGTGCACAGGACTATGGTGATGGCACACGGGTGACTCAGTGTTGGGAAACACACAGGGATTATAATTGAGACAAAAAAATGTACAAAATGATGCAAAAATAAATTATATTATTAAAAAAGAAGAAAAAAACTACCCACTTGCAATTTTAGGCTTTGCAATATATATTTTAAAACAAAATAAAGGAGATTCCTAGTGAAGGTTGCAATTTAATTTCCACCATGCAGAAAGAAAGCAGAATGATTCAGGCTCCCACTTCTTTGTTCTCTAGCATAACTAGTAGTAAGCAAGGAGTTTAATTAACCTTATTGACAACAGGTGGTTGGTGGAGATGCTCGGTTTTCACCAGGAAGGTGGTATTGGGATCATCAAGAAACTAAACTTCCACTGCTCATATCCAAGGCAGTCTGAGTCAGCATTCCCTTTTGTGGATTGATTTAACCATCAATTATGTCTCTGTTTTAATAATCAATTATGAGTTTTCTTAAAGCAAATGAAAACATGGAAATTCTCAAGAAAGCATTGAAAGTTTTAAAATAGAAATAACTGTAAATTATAGAGCCAAGATGATATAAATTTAAAATTTGAAAATCTGCTAAATGGTCTCACCTCAGTGGAGTTGACATGTGTATAAAGTTAATATAATGGATTTGAGGGAAAGGAACTGTAGAATGTACCTAAAATAAAAATGGAGAAAATAGACTGACAAAAAGGTAATCAGATCTCAAGTACTTTTGAACCAGGAACAAAATGCCACATGCATTTTACAGAGTCCAAGAGTAAAGGGGTGGTAGAACTGAAAAAATATTAAAAAAGATAATGAGTTAAAACTACCTAAATTGGGCAAAAGATATAAATAGGTTTTTAAAAAAACTGAACAAACATCAAAGGAAACAATTACAAAATACACTGTAATTAAGTCTCTGAAAATTAAAGACAAAAAAAAAAAAACACAACAGCTCTGCAAACAAAAATACACTATTTATAGAAGACCAACATGAATTAGAACAGATATCTAATCTGAAGCCATGAAATTCAGAGGGAATTAGCACAAGATTTTTCAAATATTAAAAGAAAAGATTTGTCAGAATTGTGAGTCATGAACTTTATGATGACAAAATAATAATAATAATAATAATAATAATAATAAATATCTGTTCTTGAAATGAAGGGAAAATAGGTTCAATCCCCAAATTGAATTTTCATTCAATAAAAGAACACTAAAGTGTTCTAGGTGAAACTTATCCATTTACAATCCATTTACATTCCATTTTTTTTTTTTAAGATTTACTTATTTGTGCATACAGAACTGGGGTACAGGCCAGAGGCTCAGGGGCGGTGAGA
>NW_004567117.1:2884330-2916870 GCF_000260355.1 Condylura cristata | reverse complement strand
CTCGCCATGTGGTCTCCTCCGGGGCAGGCGGGAATCGAACTCATGCGCAAGTGGCTTCAGCTTCTCAGTGCTGTGCTTTAACCCGCTGCGCCACCAGGGAGGGCCCAAGAAATTAAACAATGTCACAAGGTTGTAATTTCTAGGTAACTACAAAATAAGTGAAGTAGTATAACAAATTATGAAGGCAACTGTGAATTATTTCCATTAGTTGGCCATCATAAATAAGGCTGCAATGAACATAGGAGTGGATAGATTTCTTTTAATTAAGGTTTTTGAATTCTTTCGAAATCTGGGAGTGGTAGAGGCTCTGAATCTAGAGCTCCTAAAAAACAAATATGATAATGCAAACCAGCTTCATATCAATAAACATAACTGGAAATAAACAGAAAAATAAAGAAAATAAAAAGATAAGTATTAAATCAATGAATGAATGAACTTGAGGTGTACCTTCCATGACTGAGCTCTGACATTCTTTGGTTTAAAGGAGAGATATCCTATCTTTGTTCATTTAAATAGTGTCCACCATTATTATGTGGAATTCAGATGTGGACTTTGAATGACTCTGTCATCTAGAATGAATTTCTCTGGGATTAATCTTATCATGATTCATTTCTGTGTTTCTTGACCAGTTCCAGCATCTTTATAACAATACTCCTTGGTTTTACTCTAATAGAAACAAAAAACCTACATTTCACAGAAGTGTATTCATATACTTCAGACAGTCTATCATTCAAAATAAATGCTAAGCCATAAAAATGTAGACATATATTAGGGAATAAATTAGGTCACTCTGACTTTATAACATAAATAAAAATAGCAACTCATTGAGAATTGTATATTATCACATATAAAGTATCATTACTAAACATAATAAATTTTAAAATTACGTCATTATTAGAATGTTTACTGCTCTAATTCAAATCGATGAATAAACAATAATCCTAAGACTAAAGTAAATGCCAGCTGTTGTTGAAAATAATGTCTATCTATAAATGAAGCACAGGAAGACTAAAATGTATTTAAACAAAAAACTATTATTTAATCTTATTAGTGACATGTCTGGTATATTTCACTAGCCTGTTGGTTTAAAATTTAAAGTGTCGGCCCTCCCTGGTGGCGCAGCGGGTTAAAGCACAGCACTGAGAAGCTAAAGCCGCTTCTGCATGAGTTCGATTCCCGCCTGCTCCGGAGGTGACCACATGGTGTGGCAGACCTCTCCTGGCCAGCCCGCTGCTCCCCTCAGCAGTGTGCTTCATAGATCTGCCTGTTCTGCTCCCCACTCTGTCTCTGGTGAAGCCTCTCGCCGTCCTTGAGCCTCTGGCCTGTACCCTAGTACTGTATGCACAAATAAATAAATCTTAAAAAAAAAAAAATTTAAAGTGTCAACTCAAAAAGATATTTTGAATGGAAAAAGTCTTTATAGTAAAATAATATGCTCTCATACTTCTGAATTAATGGAAAGTGTAAATCATTTGATATATAATCCATCAAAATTCCATGACAAGTATTTTAAGTTTAAATTTATTTAAAGGCAAGTTTTTAAAAACTAATTTATGTTTTGGATTAATTAATTGTTTATGTTGAGGGAAAGGTCACCTACCAAATTCTTTATTACTGTTTCAGAAGGTCACATAGATAACCCACTGCTGGCATAGTTGACATGAAGTATCTTGTAACACACTCACACATATAAGGAATTAATTTTTATGATGTGTCATGAATATTCCACATTTTATTTTGTAATTTCTCATTACCTCCTGATCATATTAACACCTTTTTCAGGTCTACTAAAGATAAGTAACTTGTCCAAGTCCAGAACATTTTCAAACTTACACTTAGACAGGAGTATATTATAGTTCCACACTAAGACCCTCCCCTATCCTGGCCCCAGGACGTCACTGTGGACAGGTGCTTTGAAGACTGCACACAGGGCCTGGAACAGGTGAGACAGGAGGCACCATTCCCCAGAGCACCAGAACTCTCCCCAAAGCATCCAAGATCAATCATACTTGAAAAATTCAAACTGCAAACTATAAGCTGTGAACTGGCTGTTTGATTTTGTAAATGAAACTTTTGGAATAGCAAAAAATAAAATATATTGCTCCAATATAGAAAACAAATGCATTTTGAAGTAAAATATTTATTCAAAATACCTTCAAGAAAGTCAAATAAATATAAAGGTGAATCATCACAAAGTATTTATATTCATATGTCTATCCTAGGTATTTAGAAGTAATTAAGAAATGACTTTCATGTCACAATTATTGTTTATTTTTCAAATAACTGATAACACTGCCATATTTCTATTCAGATAATTTTGTTTGTTTTACATAAGGGAAATTCATTTTTACTTATTTTTTAAAAGTCCAAAAGTTGGCCCTCCCTGGTGGTGCAGCGGGTTAAAGCACAGCACTGAGAATCTAAAGCCGCTTCCGCATGAGTTCGATCCCCACCTGCCCCGGAGGTGACCATATGGTGTGGCAGACCTCTCCTGCTGCTGCTCCCCTCAGTAGTGTACTTCTTTGATGTGCCTGTTCTGTTCCCCACTCTGTCTCTGTGAAGCCTCTCACAGCCCCTGAGCCTCTGGCCTGTACCCCAGTTCTATATGCACAAATAAATAAATAAATAAATCTTTAAAAAAAATGTCCAAAAGTTATTGAAGTACATCAAACTTTTTATTAGTGTTGGAAAATATGACATATTTGACTCCAAGTATGCTCTTATAGAAATGTAGTTACTGTTTTTCAGCATTTATTAAAATTAGAATTATAATCCACCATATCAGCAAAAAGAAAGACTAAGAACCATATGATCAGGCCTTCTCTGGTCACATGATGAGTAAGGACACAACATTGCAAGCTAGCTGCAGCCGCTGCAGTGTGAGTTAGATCCACATGGTGTAGCAACCTTTCCTGACCCACCCACTTGTCCCCTCAGCAGTGTATTTCCTCAATCAGCCTGCTCTGCTTTCCACTCTGTCTCTGGTGAATCATCGCACTGCCCCTGCACCTCTGGTATGTACCCCAGTTCTGTAGGCATAAATAAATAAATCTTAAAACACACACACACACACACACACACATGATCATATCAGTATATTTGGAGAAGCATTTGATAAGATCCAGCATCTCTTTATGATAAAAACTCTTGAAAAACTGGGGATAAATGGAACATTTCTCAACACAATAAAAGTCATATATGACAACTTATTCTCAGTGTTGAAAAACTGAAAGCCTTTCTCCTAAGATCTGGTGCAAGAGAAGGATGTCTCCTCCTTTTCTCTTTGTTGATGTGTTGAATTACACTAATTGATCTTCAGATGTTGAACCATCTTTGTACCCCTGGAATAAATCCTCTTACCACTATTCAGCACAGTAATGAAAGTTCTAGATAGAGTAATCAAACAAGAGAAAGACATAAAAATAATTCATATTGGGAACGGAGAAGTAAAACTGTGTTATTTATAGACACCATGATAATGTACATAGAGAGCCCTGAAGAATCCATGGAAAAGCTAATTAAAACAATAAACCAGTTTTCTAAAGTAACAAGTTACAAAATTAATATACAAAAATCATTTACCTTCCTACTTGAAAAAAAAAATGAGCTAGAAGTGGAAGAAATTAAGAAAAGAAAACCACCCCTAGAGCTATATAAAACTAAAAAGCTTCTGCACAGTGAAAGAGACCATAACTAAAACAAAGAGATATCCTATAGAATTGGAAAAAATATTTGCATACTACAGAGTATGCAAATTTGAGAAGGCACTGATATTAAAGATATATAAAGAATTAAAAATAATAATCAAAATATGTACAGAGTAGCTTATCATTAAGGAATTCCAAATGAGATACCACCCGACAGCAGTGGGAATGGTCCCTTTCAAAATGACCAGGATTAACAAGTGCTGGTGATGGTAGGAGAAAAGGAAATCCTGTTACACTGTGGGTAGGTATGTAGTGTGGTCCAGCCTCTATAGAAGGAAATGTGGAGATTGATGAAGACTAAAAATGATCGTGTTATATAACCCAGCAATTCCACAACTAGATATCCATACACACACATACACACACACACCCCTAACTTGAAAAGAAACCGGCACTCCTATGTTCATAGTAGTATTATATACAATAGACAATATATGGAAACAACCAGAAAACAGATGAGTGGATCATGATATGGTATGCATCATCAATGGAATGTTACTCAGTATTGATATTTGCAAATGGAATGGAAAGAAACAATGCTAAATTAATTAAGTCAGAAGGAGAAACTACACTAATAAGTTAGAAGGAGATAGCTGTTACTAATAAAAAAGATGGTATCACTTATATGTGGAATATAGAGAAAGAATCAGAAACATAAAAACTTAAAAGTTCAACCTTAAAAGCTGACTGCAGAAATAAATATTCCAGTGTGGGGAGAGGACAGGAGTGATGAAAACAAAGAGGGAAACACAATGGAGGTGAGGGTTTATATAGGTGATTTGATGGCAGGTACACGATAGTGCAATATCTGATGGGAAGGGTCCCAATGTTACTTCAATTAAAATAATAATAATAGAATTTTGAAACATTCAAAAATTCACAAATTGAATGTGTAGGCTTTTAACTAATATTAGAATAAGAGCTCAAATCTATTCATATCATCCTAAAATTCAAGCTGGACTGTATGTGTGTAATGCTTCACATTTGTGTCCAGAGTGACTTCTGGAAAATTCTAACAATTTTTTTTTTTTACAGCCTCTAATAAATTGAAAGTTGAAGTCAGTGGAGACCTAGTAGGAAAAAAAAATAAGGGATCATTTCTCTTGTAATAAATTTCTTAAGGAGTCTCAGGTCTTTGAGGAAAAAATATTTAAAAAGTAAAAGTCAAACAATATATATTGTAAATATTAATAAAGGCTATATTCAAATAAATGCTCAGAAATTTATTTAAATATTTAAAATATAACATTAAAAATTTAACTTATAACAAGGAAAAATCCTCTTACATCTCCAATTTATTTATTTTTTAAAGATGGACCTATCTATCTGTCTGTCTATTTATTGAATAAAAGAATTGGGATGTAGGCCATAGGTGCAGAGTGAGGAAAGGAGTGGATTCACCAGAGACTAAGTGGAGAGCAGAATAGGCAGATCAACTAAGTACACTGCTGAGGGGAGCAGTGGGGGAGACAGAGAAGGTCTGCTGCTCCAAGTGTCCATCTTTTGAAGAAACACTCAATCCAGTCTCTACAATTGAAGCTGGAATTCTCTGTCCTGAAAGCTACATATTTATACAATTGATTATCTTCAAACCCTAAAAATCTATTTAAAACATAAAGGATAGTGTTTCCAGTCCTAAAAATTTAATTTATGTACACAATATTTCATTATACCTCATAATATCAATAATTAATTGCAATAGCAATTATACCACTAATGGCCACCTATATATATATATTTTTTTTTTCTAACTACTCAGTGAACATCTATTTTAACTTGATTGATTTTTATGAATCAACTGCATGCTATTGTTTTACCTGAGTTGACTCAGACCAAGAAATGTCCCACAAGTCTAATTAAATTTTTGTATTTTGTACTTTCTCAGTAATATTAATTGATAAGAATTGACTGGTTAACCTGGTACAATCTTTTTGATCACCTTGGAACAGTCACAAAACTTCTTTGTCTCTGCTTAACCTGAAACTTAAAAGGTTGTACTGGATCATCTGTAATGCTCCATTCGGTAGAGGAGCCCCCATTCTTCTGAGGAAACAGACATTTAAAAATGTGTTACAATCACATAATTCTCAGGAAAATCCTACTTGGAATAATGCTGTCAGGAATTTTCTTCAGTTAACAATGAGTAAAAGTAGTTTTGTACTCTTTACTTAAATGCCAAGAGTCTACTCTATAGAGAGAATGAGTTCAGTAGAGAAGATATTTTTCATGAGTAATATAGCAACATCTATATACTCTTAAATGTAAATGCCAAAATAGTTAGATGGCTGTTATGTCTAAGAGAAAATAAATATAAACAAACAAATAAATAGACACAATGACCTTTTCTAGAAATTCAGTAATGAAATAGGGCCTTCCCTGGTGCACAACCAGTGAAAGCACAGCACTACAATCTTCTTATGGCGCTTCAGAGGGAATTGGATTCTCAGCCTGGGAGGTGACCCACATGGCTCAGCAGACCTCTCCTGTATTGCCTGCTGCTCCCCTCAGCATCGTACTGCCTCAACTTCCCTGCTCTGGTCCCCACTCTGTCTCTGGTGAATCCTTCACCACCCCTGTATCCTGGCCTGTATCCTGGTTCTGTATGCATATATAATTAATTTAAAAATAAGAAATTCATTAGTGAAAATACATCAGCAAACAAAACCAACTGGGAGTGTTGACTTTTCTTGGAGGATCCATATATATTTAGGAGATTTGTTGCAGTCTTTGGGCTACCTATAAATGTAAAGAAATATACCCCCAATTCTCATTCCATCCTCATGGGCACATTTTGTATTAAAAAAATGAAGACTAATAGCTATAGTTAACTACATCAGTGTGGAGACAAAAATAGGATTATATTGCAAGTTTCAACTGAATTTGAATTATTCCCAAAGTAAAATTCTAATTCCTGTTTTAAAATTAATTTTGTTCAACAAGAGACCCTCAAAAGAGGGTGGAAGCATGGTCTCTCTGCTGTCTGAAGTAGGAAAATGTACCACGATTGCCCTTCTTGCCATCTATTCAGCAACTCTCCTTTGTAGGCAACAGCTTTTCCTTGGATACACTAAACATAAAGACTGAATGAAGCCCAGTATCTGCAGATAGAATTCGATCCTTGGTTTTCTGCTTGGATTGGGATTCATGTCAACTTTCATTCAGTATCTGCAATTATGAGAGTTTCTGCCCTTCATCTTCACATCAATGCAGATGATCTTACTTTATGTTGTCCCAGAACTATTTATTGCCTCACATGGCTTTGTACCTTTACCCTTTTTTTTTAAATTTTCTTTTTAATATATTCATCATCTCACCCTACATTTCTGTACAATGTATGGTCTCCCTGTGAAATTCCTATCACCAGTTCCCCTATGCACCATCACCATAGTCCCTTGTGCTCTTCCCATCCCTGTCCTGGTCCTTCTCACTCCTCCTCCCCTACAGATTGTCTTTGATCTATAGTTCCTGACGATTTCGATTTTTAATTTATTATAGTTACTTTTTTTATTAACCTTTCCTTTCTCTGCCAATCAGTGACAGTATTATTTTAATTTGGGGACTTAAAATTCCATCCCCAAGATATGTCAGTCATTGAACCTATTTAAATGGAAACTATTAAATGCAGTTATATCAATCACAATCTGTGAGGATACATTTGCAATAAAAGGGATTACTTTGCTATAAATTGATTGTCATTTGTTGTAACAATGATGAAACTGCATTCTATTTGAAATGCATACACCTTTATCTTCTTCCAAAGACACTAAAAGATTAGAATTGGCTCTGGGGCCATATTTCCCTTAGAATATTCCCCAAGTCAAGATTAAATAGAAATATCCAAGAAAGAATCTGTTTATAGTGAGATATTACACAGTTACTAAAATAGTAACATTTACTCTATGTACTAAAAGCAGTGTTTCTGTATCTCTTCTTAGAATTTAACTGAAGAATTTTGCCAAATACATATCAAAGTGCTTAATTAGATTTTTAACATCTAGAATGTCAAGATCATTTATAACATTTTAAAAAAACAAAAAAAAACTTTCTTTTTTGTATTTATCTTTTGTTTCTTGCAAATAGATGGTAACATTTAATTCTTAGTCACATAGTTGAGGAAGAATGACAAATAAAAATACTTGTAAATTAATGATAAGCCAACTCTCAATCTCACTGTACATGCATAGTAATGGCTTAATCAAAAGCTGTTTACCAATTTTATGATTTGGTATTGAGATATGTGCATAACATGTCTTACTCATAAATCAAAATGAAGCATAGTTACAAATGCCAATTCAGGCTATTATCATCTGCATTTTGAGGTCCTCCAAAACCTCCGTCCCCACCCTTCCTTTTTTCTTTCTTATTTACTATTCACTATATAGTTTTATTACTTATTTGTTCATTCATTCATTGGGGTGACATTGGTTTATAATACTGTAAAATTTAGAAGAATAGGGGCCTCCTAGATGGCCTAGAGGTCAAAGCTCACTGTTACCACCATGAGAGTGAGAGTTTAATTCCTGAAAAAGGAGCTGACCCACATGACACAACAGACCTCTGTGGTCTTGCCCACTGCTCCCCTTAGCAGTGTATTTCAGTAAATCTATCTGTTGTGCTCCCTACTTTGCCTCTGGTGAAACTATTACCCCTTGCACTTCAGGCCTACACCCCAGTTCTTCTACACACACAAAATAAATAAAATATAAAAGAAAAATATTTAAAGGAATAGTTTTGCACCTCTTAAGATGTACCTCTCAAAGCCTACCACCAAAGAGCCCATACTAATTCATGAGAGGTCACCCCAACTTTGTTTTCCTTCCCTCACAGTCCAAGTCTGTATGTAATCATATCTGTTTGGTTTAGTTTTTCTGTTCAGTTTTTTTTTCTGCATAGTCTATATAAAAGCAAAATTGTATCTATTATTTTTCTTCTGACTTATTTCACTGATCATAATTCCTTTTATTTCCATCCATGTTGTTACAAATGGTAAGATTTCATCTTTTTAATAGCTGATTAGTATTCCATTCTGTGTTTATGCATATCTTTAATCCACTCATCTTGTCCTTGGGCATGAAAGTTGTTTGCATACCTTGCCTGTTTTAACCATGTTATTTCTTTCAATCCAAGAGTATGGACTATTTTTTTCATTTCCTGGGTTCATTTCTTTTTTTTTTTTAAGCAATATTACAGTGCTCATTGAAGAGGTCTTTCACTTCCTTTGTTAGGTTTATTCTCAGGTATCTAGTACTTTTTGATGCTACTGTAAATGGGGTTGTTTGTTCAATTTCTTTCACTTCTAGTTCATTATTTGCATATAGGAATGCAAATGAATTTTGTGTATTGATTTTGTAGTTCATCATTTAAGTGTTATGATTTTTTTGTATTTAATAGTTTGTTAAGTTTAATAGTTTGTATATTAATAATCATATTATCTGCAAATAATGATAATTTTATTGATTATCCAATTTGGATTTATTTTATATCTTTCTAGTGACTAATTGTTCTAGCTAGGACTCCTCTGACACTATGTCAAATAGCAGTGGTAAGAGTAGACATCTTTGCCATGAACTTGACATTAGAGGAAAAAAATTGTGTTTCATCATTGTATGATGTTAACTATGTGTCTGGAACATTATAACCTTTATTTTATTGATAAATGATCACACATTTATCATACATTGATGCTGAATCTTGTCAAAGGCTTTCTCTAAATCTATTTATATGATCATGTGATTTTTGACATTTTTTTGGTTGAATTACACTGATTGACTTGCATAAGTTGAAACATCCTTGATCTGTAGGAATTAATTTCACTTGGTCAAAATTGTGTGATCCTTTCAATGTGCTTTCGAATAGGGTTTGCTAAAATTTTGTTGAGAATTTTTGCATCTGTGTTCATAACACATATTGTTTTGTATTTTTCTTGTTTGTGTTTTATATTAAAATAACAGCCTAATAAAGTGTGTGTTTTATTGCATCTCCTCTTATACCATTTTATGGAAGATTTTTATAAGAACAGGTATTTGTTCTTGCTTGAAGGTTTGGTAGAACTCACTAGCAAAATCATCTGGTACTAGGCTTTTGTTTTTGGGTGGCTTTTGTTTCAATGTCCTTGCTTGTAATTGGTCTGTTTAGATATTTTACTTTTCCTGATAAAGTCTCACAATGCTGTATACTTTCAAAAATGCATTCATTCTTTCTAAGTTGCCGAGTTTGTTGACATGAAGATGCTCATATTTTTATGTCTCTCAAGATTCTTCTATCCATTTCTGTTAGTCTATTGTAACTTCCTTTAAATTTCTAATTCTATTTATTATAGCTTTTTGCCTTTTATTCTTAGTGACTTTGGCTAGAGGTTTGTTAATTTTACCCCTGCTTCCCCCCCCCCCCAAAGAACTAGCTTTTGGCCTTATTGGTCTTTTGAACTATGTTTGAATTTTTTTGCATTACTTTCTTCTTATTTTTTATTATTTTCTCCTTCTACTGAATTTGTGGCTGTTCTTTTCTAGTTTTCTTTATTTATATTTTACATCATTGCTCATTTTTCACTTTTTTACAGTGTTTGCTGTCTTTTCTCAGGTGTAGTTCTCACAAATTTTAAGGTATGACAGGTTTTTTACTTGAGATATTTATTACTTCTTGATATAGGCCTGTATTGTTACATACTTCCCTCATAGCACTGCTTTTGCTATATCCCATAAGTTCTAGTAACTTGTGTTTTCATTTACATTTGTCACCAAGTATTTTTTAATTTCTTCTTGATTTCCTTGTTAACTCCATAATCATATGTATCATAGTATCATATGTAGTATGTTCTTCAACCTATACGTATTTGAAGTAATATATATATATGTATATATATATATATATTATATTTAAAGATTTATTTATTTATGCTTACACAATTGGGGTACAGGCCAGGATGCAGGGGCAGTGAGAGGCTTCACCAGAGACAGAGTGGGGAGCAGAACAGACAGATCAACGAAGTACACTGTTGAGGGGAGCAGTGGGTGGGTCAGGAGAGGTCTGCCGCGCCATGTGGTCACCTCTGGGGCAGGTAAGGATCCAACTCATGCAGAAGTGGCTTTAGCTTCTCAGTGCTGTGCTTTAACCAGCTGTGTCACCAGGGAGGGCCTCTTGTTATATTTTTTAGCTGTAACTTTACTTTATCTGATATAAGTATGGTTGTATCAATCTATTTTGTGTCTCATTTGCTTGCAGGATTATTATTTAATCATTTACTGAAACTATGTATCTTTGGAGCACAGGTGTGTTTCCTGGAGACTGAAGAAAGTAATTTATTTTTTCTGCTCTAACCAGCCACTCTTTGCCTTTTGATGGATGAGTTCATTCTATTTACATGTAAGGTTATTCCTGATACATTAGGATTTGCCACTGCCATTTTTATCTTTGATTTCCAGTTCTATTTCACCTCTTGCATATGTGTGTGTGTGTGTGGTTTTTTTTTCCACTTTAATTTAGATAACAGTAACTGCTTTCAATATTCTCATAGGGGAGATAAAATGTTAGCAAATTCCTTCACTTTTTGTTTGACTGGGAAGGCCTTTATTTCTCTCTGATGTATTTTTTTCATTGTCTCTTTGCATGTGTAGCATATGCTGAGAAGTCTGAAATAATTCTATTGGAAGTAATTTCAGAGGTTACCTGTTTTGTTTGTTTGTTTGTCACTAGTCACCTTCAATATTATTTCTTTGTTGTGAACTCTTAACCAATTTCACTACTGAGTGTCTTCATGTAAGCCTAACTACATTTAGGCAGCCAGGTGATATTTTAAGTTCATGGACTTTATATTCAAAACCTTCTCCAAATGTGTTAAATTTTTTACTTGAATCAGCTTTCTGTTCCCCCACCCCAAACCCCTCCTGAGATATCCAATATTCTTATTAATTATTTTAATGGTGTCAGAGAGTTCTCAAGTTTATTCTTCATTTGTTTTTTTAAACACATCTTCCATCCTTTTCCTGAGTCTTTAGTGTACTACTATCTTTGAGATCATTGATTTGATCATTAATTTGGTTTATTGGATCATTCATTGGGTTTATTGTTTGTTTTATTATTGCTTTCTTGAATAATATTGAACTCTTTCCCTCTTGAATTTGCTAATTTCTGGTTAAAGCTTCAATTTCTACCTTCTCTTCATTGGTTTTATTCCTTTGCAACTTAATTTGTTTTTCTGAAATTTGCCGTATCTATGATTAGTTTGTCTAAGTTCTCTTATATTCCCTTGATTTTTCTTCCTGTGTAATATTTCATTATACTGACCTGCCATTGTGAAATGTCTTCTATATCTTTGACTTTCTTTATTACAGCAGTCCTGAACTCTTTCATAGGGAGATATGACCTTTTATTTGTTTGTATTGTTATAGTGAAAAATTGTTTACACTTTGTTTTGGTATATCTACTTGATGTCTTACAATTCCATGTATCACATTTGTTTTTGTCTACCCATTTTGCTACTTGATGTCTCTCAGTGTTATTGTTTTTTAATACCTGTAGTAATAATTACTATTCTATATACTAAGATTTTTTTTTTCAGGTGATGAGTCAGCGAGTTGAGGGAGGAATCTGGAAGGCCTTGATGTGGTATCTGAGTTGGATGAATTGAGTGGGATTGGCCGACTCACATGCTCATAAGACACTGCCATATCCCTCTTGTCTGATATTCAGGAAGAGAGACTCAGAAGATTCTGTGCTCTCATTGCATATCAGGAGGCAAGGACCAGTGCCAGGTGGTAGGTAGGGGGAATGACGATCAAAAAGCCTACTCTGCTCATATCTTTACCACATGTTCCCATATCTTTTCTTATATGTTCCAGCATATGTGAAACACCCTGGATTTTCCTGAGTTTTTCCCAAAAAAGCAACTAAATCCACCCTTTTTCTATTTCCTTTTTTTCCCCAGACTTATTTAGAATGTTCTCCAAATAATATCTCCTACCTCACAAATATGGGAGGGAGTGGACAGAAAGTAGGAGAAAGTAAATGAATGGAAGTTCATGTGTTAAAGAAAAAGAATTATGCAGGGTAGCTCAGAAACAAACTCTCTGCAAGTCCTCAGAAAGAGCACCTTGTTCATTAAGTCACTTGTTGATATCAGATGTGAAGGACTATTTAATCAAGGTGATGGGAAAATTGAGTTGCCCTTTTGAGGAAAATAATTCACAAACCAAAATATCTATATAAGGGAGACCTCAAGGACCTCTCTAGTGGTGCAATGCATTAAAGCATAGCACTGTGAAGCTATCAGCAGCTGCTTCAGCCTCTTCAGCACAAGTTTGATCCCCAGCCAGTGAGGTGACCCACATGGCATGGCAGACCTCTTTTATCTCACCTACTGCACCCATCAGCAGTGTATTTCAGTCAGTCTGCCTGTTCTTCTCCCCACTCTGTCTCTGGTGAATACTCTCACCTCCCCCACCTCTGGCCTATACCCCAGTTCTTGTATGCACAAATTAATAAATCTTTAAAAAAATTAAGTAAACTGCAGAGAAATTAAAGAGCTACTAATACTTTACATTAAAGAAACCAGCAAAATAGAGTACAGCAAATATCTATTTTGCAAATTTACAGCGTTGAAAGAATAAAAAATTTGAATGACGGATTATAATAATAAAAATTCAATATAATGAAAGTCATTTTAAAAATAAACTTTGAAAAATGTAATTACAGAAAATACAATGAATAATAATGAGATCAATTCTCCTAAAAGTAAATGGTAAATAATAAAATTATTTGCCCAATTTTATTAACAATTAAAGAAAAAAATGGGATTATTTAAAATCTTCTAATGTAGCAAAAATGTTATACAAAAATGTTAATGAGTTTCAGTGAACATCATAGACACTTACTCATTATTTTTTCTTTTGTTGGAATGGAATGCTTATACTGTACAATTAACCATTTGAAAACAAACTATTTACATATAATATATTCACAATGTTATGTAACCACCATCTCTAGTAACCACCATCTCTATTTAGTTCTAAAACATTTTCATCATCCCTGAGAATACCTGGTACTCATTAAATAAGCATGTCCAGGCGCTCCCTGGTGGTGCAGTGGGTTAAATCACAGCATTAAGAAGCTAAAGCCACTTCAGCATGAGTTCTATCCCCACCCCTGAGGTGACCCAATAGGTGTGGTGGACCTCTCCTGACCTGCTGCTCCCCTCAGCAGTGTACTTCATTGATCTGCCTATTCTGTTTCCCACTCCGTTTCTGGTGAATCCTCTAACCGCCCCTGCACCTCTGGTCTGTACCCCAGTTCTGCATGCATAAATAAATAAATCTTAAAAAAAATAGCATGCCCATAACCCTTTCCTTACAACCCCTAACAACCACAAATATGTTTTCTATCCCTATGGATTTGCCTTTTCTGGATACATACTTCATATAAAAGGAATGATACCATGTTTGAATTTTTGTGCATGGCCTTTCAATTAGTGTAATAGTTTTGAATTTAATCTATGTTGTAGCCTCTATAATTTCATTCATTTTTCTGACTTACCAATATTCCTTTTTATACACACACACCAGACAGACATATATGAATACATACACACACATATTTAATTTATCCATTTGGTCATTGTGAATAATTCTGCTATGAGCACTTGTGAATAAGTATCTGTTTAAAGACCTATTTTCAATTATTTTAAGTATAAATCTAAAATGGAATTACTATAGTTCTGTATTTAATATTTTGAAAAATCACAATACTGTATTCTACAGAGGGTGTCTGATTTTACATTTTCACCAACATGATATATGGATTCAATTTCTCCGTACCTTTACCCTTACTTGTTATTGCCTGCCTTTTCTATTATAGCCCTCCCAGTAGATGTGGCATGTTATTTCATGGTGGTTTTGATTTGTATAACCTGATGACTAGTGATGTTGAATAGTTTGTGTGAGCTCACTGGCTATTTGTATATTATAATGAGCTTGTGAGTGAAGGTTGCTCTTAAGTTTCAAGGGATACTAACACTGCCAAGCCTACAATACACTTAAAAATTATCTCTCTCTATTTCTCCACCCATAAATAATTTATTAAATTTTATGGGTAACATTCCAAGAGTTATACACGTGTAGAGGAGCAATATGGTATTTATTATTTGTAGAGGGAAAAGAGTATTTTTTTTTTTTTGCCTAGTAAATGCATTCCTGGATAGCTACTATAAAGAAACAAGCCATATATTTGCATGTGTAAATTAACAATAATGTTGAAGAGCAAAAATCAAAACTACCTAAGGAAATATTTGAAACATGTTTTTTCTATCAACATGAAGGAAAATTATGCCAAAAGTTAAATTCCTACAAAGTCTATCTAGAAATGCATAGTGGTCATGCATAGCAATAAAAATTTCTGATTTTCATCAGGTCATCCAAGTTTGATTCCAGTCATAAATACACAAATTTAAGATCCATTAAGGTAGGGACCCTTGATTTGTTCACTACAGTATTCCAAATCCAAACTATTACCTAGGGTATGACAAGATCTCAGTGTTCGCCAATTGGATGAAATAACAAACATAGTTGTCAACCAAAAGGCTTATGACATGTAATATGCAATATGCAAAAATAAAAATAGCCATTTTTCCAGTGATATATGAATTCAACCCAAACCCTGGTCCTTTCTACTGTAATTTATTATCTCCTGTTCAAGGATAGACACCAAATACCCATGCTAAAAATTGATGATCATTTTCTCATTCTGTAACACCCCACTTATATGTAATTACTTCAGCAAATCATTGATTTCTCCTTAATAGCTCTCTATCATCTTCACTTCTTTCTTTCACCCTAGCCAAAGCCACCATAGTGTTATGTGTGAGTCTGCTATAGTTTAAAAACTAGATTCTTGCTTCTAGTCTTGACCACATTCAAGTCATTCTTCAAACATATGATCAATGTATATTTTTCTAAGGAACAAACTTTTATTTAGTTCCCTTGCTTAAATGCTCTCCACACTGAGCATAAGTCCATAGTTTTAACACAGTTTACACTAGGAGCCCTCAATACTGACTGAAAATTTAATCAATGTGGTAACTATTTAAAATATACTAATGCACAGGTCCCATCCAGAGATTCAGTTTCAATTCATTTAGTGAAGTTTAAGCATAGGTATTTAATAAAGAGATCTTGCAAGTTACATGTATTATATATGGACCTTTCCATTCCTACTCCAACTGCCTCTGTCATCTTTGACAACTTCCAACTTTATATCCGTGCATCTTCTATACCATGTTTCTCTCCCAATCTTCAACTATGCTGGGTTCTTTACTTTCTTTGAGTGTTTGTACCTACTTTACCTTTACCATTTGCTTTGGCAAGATCACACATATTTATACTTTGAGTTACCTCTTCAACTATACTTTCTTCAGGGAGTTTATTATCCCAGATATATCATGTAGATTTCTACCATTCCTTTTTTATTTTTTTTAAGTATTAGCACTATAACAACCTTAATTACTGTTATAAATAATTCAAATTATTTAAAATTATTTTTCTTTAAGGTTGTTGCAATGCCCCCTTAAAATGTAGATATTTTCAAAATTAACAATGCAAAATATCACAATTATCATTATAATTTAAATATAATGTTCTTTCAAAGGTATTGAGAAAATATAAAATACTATTTTTGAGAATTACAAAAACAAACATGAGTTTGCCCATTAATATTTCATTTTCCAGGACCCTCCCTGGTGCACAACAGGTTAAAGCACAGCACTGAGAAGCTAAAGCCACTTCAGCATAAGTTCGATCCCTGCCCCAGAGGTAATCCACATGGCGCGGCAGACCTCTCCTGACACAACCGCTGTTCCCTCAGCAGTGTACTTCATCAGTCAACCTGTTTTGCTCCCAGCCTCTGGTCAGTACCCCAGACCTGTATGCATAAATAAATAAATCTTTAAAATGTATTTTTTCATTTTCTTGATTCTGTAAAGCTAAAAGAAGGATTTTTTTTTTTTTTTTTGGTGATCTGATTATCCTTACTAGATTAATGTAGTTTGGATGCATGACTGTGGGTGGTGTGTTTTTATTATCACCCATTGGAAATGGGGAAGAAGAAACAATATGTGAAATTTTTCAGAAATCAGCCATCAAATCTTAGTCCATTTACTTGCATCTGAATAGTGATACTAGATTTTCATCTAAAAACTAAAGAATGTAAACTAAATAACTACGTAAGACAATGAAAGAAAATCAACTGGAATATAATTATAAACATGAGACATGTTTGCAAAACAAAATGTTTTCTTTTTTTGAAAATAAGTTATGGTCCTTCCCTGGTTGCACAACGGGTTAGGATGCAGCATTGCAAGCTGGCCAGAGCCGCTTCAGTGTGAGTTTGATCCCAGCCCAGGAGGTGACCCACATCGCTTGGCAGATCTCCCCTGACCTGCCTCTGGCTCCCCTCAGCAGTGTACTTTGTTGACCTGCGTGTTCTGCTCCCCACTCTGTCTCTGGTGAAACCTCTCGCAGACCCTGCACTTCTGGCTTGTACCCCAGTTCTGTACGCATAAATAAATAAATTTTTAAAAAAAGAAAAGAAGTTATATATCAATTTAAAAAATATTTGCTGATAAAGATTTTATAGTAACATTAATATTTAATATTAATATTCTATAAACACATATTTCTTTCAGTAGGAACCTTGGAAATGTTTAAGTGTCTCTAAAAAATTAATTATATTAGTAATTTCCTTACCAGTCTTTTGATCCCTAAAATATATTTTAATATGAAATCAGAAGGGGTTTTCTAAACCTAAAATTTTGTTTTATAGGGATAAAAGTTTTTATTTATGAATCCACACACTTAGACCCTAAAATATACATTATATCTGTATAATCGAAGAATAACTGAACTTGTGCCATACAACTGATTATTTTCTGCAATGCCATGACTACACTTGGCTCAGTTTTGCAGCTTCCATTATGCCCTTGAAACATCCTTCCATTATATCATGGATTTGAAAACACACAGTGATTGCTTTATGTTGTCCGCCTATAATATTGAGGTTAAGTTTACTCCTACACCACACAGACCTGCCTTAGTGCTTTTATTGTAAATAATTTACACTACAAATGCTGCATCGTGAAACTGAGGTTAGGGAAATTGTTATTTAAGAAAAACAAAATCGATCACAAATCATTTTAAATTTCCTGCCCTGGGATTTATCTTACAGCAAGATTGGTGGGTGCGGGGAGTGGAGCAGAGCATCTCCAGGAGAATGGCAAGACTATTACTCATTTACAGACTTCTCTCCTCCCATCCCCCAAATTATTAATGAGGCTGCCTTGCTAAGGCACAGCCACATCCCACAACACCCCATTCTCCTGTTTTTCTATTTCTGACTCAAGGTTTGTCTTTTGCATTCTTACTTTTTATTCTCCCAAATCCAAATGGAAATCCAAATTCCATTTTGCAAGAGAAATCAATACCAAGTAATTTAATTTGACATGTAATTTTTATTATTTTTATTTGCTAAGTGGGTTTGCAAAATTATATGCATTTCAGTGGGATACAACTTTTACAGAGAAGTAAAACTCAGGAGTAAATACATCATCTTCACATTTCCTCATCAACTCAAGAGAGGTGAATGGTAACAACTATAAAAGTGAGATTTTAGTGTGCTAGAAAGGGACCGTGTTCCTGGAAGAGAAGGGGCTTAGCTCTCATCAGAAACTTGCTCTCATTAAAAACAAAGCCATAGGCCTACATGGTGTGGATTATCCTGAAAAGTGTTCCCAAAACGAAGAGAATTATTAGACTCCATCTTTGTCACATTTTCATTTCATTTTTTTTGCAGTTACTAATTTAAGCTTATACTATACTGTAGTCTCTCAATGTTATAATACCATTATTCCCTGCCCCAATGAAAATGCTTTATTGCTAAAAATGCTATCATCTGAGCCTTTGGAAATCTTTTAGCTAGTGGAAGGTTTTGCCTCCTTATTGATGTCCACTGACCGATCCTGGTGGGGGTTCGTGAAACGGGCAGCTATGGCAATTACTTAATTTAAGATAATATGGGCCCTCCCTGGTGGCACAAAGGGTTAAAGCACAACACTATGAAGCTATCTATAGCCACTGCAGCATGGGTTCAATTCCCGGCCAGTGAAGTGGCCCACATGGCATGGCAGACCTCTCCTGTTTCGCTCACTGCAGTGTATTTTGGTCAATCTGCTTGTTCTTTCTGATCTCCCTCTGGTGGATCTTCTCATTTCCTGCACCTCTGGCCTGTACCCCAGTTCTTGAATGTATAAATAAATAAGATAGCTATAAAATTTACTACATCAATGAACTCTTCCTTTTTAACAAAAGATGTTTCTGTATTCTGCAGTATGTTTAATGACATTTTACTTCTTTCAGTTTGGAGTCAATTCTTTTCATCTTTGCTTCTGCTTTATCAACTAAATTTACATAATATTCTAAATTTTATGTTGTCATTTATTTAGGGAGCCAATATAAGTGTTTATATTGTGTCAGACGTTCCAAATATTTTGCATGTATTCACTCCTGCCGACTTCATGATACTGTTATTACACTCTTTTTACAAATAAGAAAAATAGAGGCATGAGGTGGCGAGGTATTATTGCTAAGATCACAAAGCTAGTTTAGAAGCAGAACAAAGAGTCCAGTGCCAGATTCCATGTCCCCAAACTTTCTGCTTTAATTGGTGCAAGGAGTATAAAGATAAAGCACAAATTGGTTACTCTTTAGCAGGAGGGAATCAAATATATGTTCAATGAAATGGTAAGTAAAAATGACATTAGCAAGTATTAATTAAGAGTTAATACATTCTTTGTAATAATTCTCTGTGTATATTGTTAATACACACTTAATTCTCATAGCACGTCTGTAATTTGATCGATTACAAAGTTAAAACAAGTGTGCCCAAAGTGAGAAAGAGAAATCGGCTCCTCTCTTAGTCACCTTAGAACTGGCTCTAGCAGCAAGCCTTAGTGGTCCTCTGTTAAATATAAAAATTCCACAGAATGCCTACATCAGACAAGGCCACTCTGTGACTGCTACAGTGCAAGAAACAAATTCCTGACCTTCCTGGAGCATGGACAAATCAAGAGCACTGTACAAACCAAAAAAGAGCCCAAACATCTGCCTCTCTCAGCTAATATAAGTAGCTGCTCCTGTTTTGATCAATTTTATCTTTAGTTCTATTACTTTGTTCTTCTCACAGTTGAGACAAAAATTATTAAGATGCTCTACCATGGAATTTCCTCTGCTCTGGCAGTTCCCAATTTATAGAAAAACCACACGCTTCCTTGAATTCTGCAAAAAGATGAAAACCCAGCTTGAATCCAAAGTAATCTTTAAGCTCCTCTTGTTAAGATTCCCCAAGTATGTTAGCTTCCTCCCTTGCAATGAGCCAAATCAGACCAACATGGTTCTACTTCAGGTGTGCTGCTTGATTGGAGGATCTTAACAGAAATGGAGGTCCCACCAGGTTGGCTGGAATCTCAGTGTTGGAACAGAATGCAAGACTCAGTGATAATATGAACATTGGTTGGTTGGAAATTGCTACCTGTTCAAGTGTTGAGAGTGTCACCCTCATCACAAATACAAGTTAAGCTTCATTTTGAACCAAGTTATGATGAACATTTGATTGTAAATCTTCAGCATTGCGTTTATTATAGTCATTTCAACAATGTTCACAGCATCTTTACCAGGAATAGATTCCATCTTAAGAAACCACTTTCTTTACTTATCCTTAAGCAAGCACTCATACATTCAAGATATATAGTGAGATCGCAGAAGTTCAGTCACATCTTCTGGCTTCAAGTGGAAATCTAGTTCACCTGCTTTTTCACCACTTGTGCAGTTGTTTCGTAAAGTCTCAAAATCCTCATAATTATCTGTGAAGGTTTGAAAAACTTCCAAACTCCAAATTAATGTTGATATTTGAATGTCTTCTATGAATGATGAATGCTCTTAATGGTGTGAATTCTTTCAGAAGGCTTTGAGTGGAGTTTGCCCAGATCCATCAATGTAATCGCTATCTATTGCAGCACTATGAAATGTAATTTTTAAATAAATAAGAGCTGAAACAATGTGAAGAGTCTAAATTACTCTGAAGCATGGGTTGCAGAAAGGATGCTGTGTCATCAGGCATGAAACCATTAATCTCCCATTCATCTCCATGAGAAATCTTGGGTGACCAGGCACATTGTCAATTAGCATTGCATAATATTTCAAGAGGGATCCTTTTTTCTGAGTAGCACATCTCAAACAGTGGGCTTAAAATATGCAGTAAACTGTGCTGTAAACAGATGGGGAGTCAACCAGGCTTCACTTTTTAAGCACACAGGCAGAATAATTTCAGAATAGTAAATAACTATTGGCTTCAACTTCAGGTCGCCAGCTGTCTTAGCGCCTAACAAAAGAGGCAGCCTATCCTTTAAAATTTTGAAGAGGCACTGATGTCTCTTTAGCAGTGAAGATTTTAGAAGGCATTTTCTTCCAGAGAAGGTTAGTGTTCATCAATAATCTGGGTTAGATCTTATGCAGCTTCTACCTCAGCACTTGTTTCACTTTGCTCTGTTAAGCTAAGGAGACAACATCATCTTTCCTTAAGTCTCATAAGCCAGTCTCTGCTAGTTTCAATTTTTTTCTTCTAGAGTTTCATCACCGTGCTCAGCCTTCATAGGATTAAGGAAATCAGGGCCTTGCCATGGATTAGGTTTTGGTTTAAGGGAATGTTGAGGATGGTTTAATCTATCTCGATCACCAAAACTTGGTTCATACCACTAGAGAGGATTTTCTCTTTCTAATCAGTTGTTCACTAGAATAACACTTCATTTTCTTTAAGAATCTTAACTTTGCTTTTAAACATCCAGCTTATCTCAACTTTCATCATGCCTTTCTTACTAGTCATTTTTAGCTCTCAATTTAAAAGAGAGATGCGTTTGACCTAATTTCAATGTTGTTGTGTCTCAGGGAACAGGCAGAGCTGAGAAAAGGGAGAATGATGGGGGGGGAAGGCTGGCTGGTGAAACAGTGAGAACACACAAAATATTTGTTCATTTATGTTTGCCATCTTTCATGGGTGTGGTTCATAGTGCCCCAAGACAACTACAATAGTCACTTCTAAGATGGTGCTCCCACTGTATGTATAAAATAATAATTAACATTTAAATAAACTTTTTAATAAGAAAGTGAAAAGTTGACATATTGTAAGAGTTGCCAAAATGTGGCAGCCTTTGGAAAATGGTGCAAATAGAGTTGCTTGACCATGGCTTTTCACAAACCTTCAACTTGTAAAAACTGCAATATCTGCAGAGCACAATAGTGAGGTGCCATAAAACAGGGGGTGTGTCTGTATCTGGAAAGAAGATGGAGATCAGGGAAAAAAAAAAAAAAACTTCCCTGACATTTGTTTCCAACAATGCCATTATCTGGATTTTAACCATATATCAGAGAACAGGCATAAACCCTAACAGAATTGGAAAGAAACCAAAGTAAAGATTGTAACAGAGAAAAATTTGGTCAAATGAAAGCTTCACACATTTTTATAACGCCAACTTTCATCATATGACTATAATTTATAGATAGAAATTGATTGTTTTTGCAACCTTGTATTTGACCATGAACAAACACTGTGACTTCTTTAATAATAACAATAACAATATTTTATAAAGGTTGTGATCCTATTACAGGCTGTCTACGTGCTTCATCTGTTATTAAACCTCACAACAACCTTTGAAATCGCCAATTTATTTTCTTCATTTTAGTCAAGAGAAAAATAACTTGCCCATAGTCACCTCGGATCCTCAATGTACTCACTTATGGGGTAGTATACAAATTTCCATGAAACTATTTCTTAGAATAAAATGATATATTCTACTTGAAAAAACTATGGCTAAACTGAAGATCACTGCATGACTATTACTCCAAGCTAAATTAAGTCGTCAACGAGGCATTTTCATTCTGGTAAGATGTCTTTCACCTGGTGCTACTCCCTCAATTAGTCCACTTGCCTGCATCTATTATAGGTTTTGACACTAAAAACTGATTACAATTTTTGTTCCAAGAACAACTCCATCAGATTGCAGGTTATCAGAGTTCTCTGCTGGCAAATCATTCCATCCAACCTGCTAATGATAAATGAGCCCTAGGTTGGCATAGCCTTGTCTGCCATCCAAATGATGGCCTCCATCCTGGACTCGCCCTAATGTACACACAGCCCATGCCGTAATATGTCAGTGGACAGAAAAATCACTCTGGTCAGTTACCAGAAGCTAAAGAAAATGAAACTCACAGTTCATTTTTCTTACAATACCTGTGATTGGAAGGAATATATACCCTCTATTGCTTTTTAGACTATTTTAATAAGAGAAAATTAGACTGGTGTTCTCACTATCACTCAGATGGACACAAGAATTAAAATTTGGTCTAGGACATTTTTTGTTTAAATTTTGGAATGCCAGGCAGTGCATACTTTCAGTTAGAAGGCAAGAGAGAAGAGAGGGGGCTTTAGGTCAGCTTTCATAAGAAACTGGTAGCAGCAAGTGATTTTGAAGAAGATCTTTAGAGCAAGTGTGGCCTTAGTGCTCTTTTTATACATTTTGTCTCCCATTCATTAGTATTCACTCTTTCCTCCACAGTGTCCAAACTGAAAAATAAAAGCACACATTTTCCTTAGGCTCTGGACATGTTTTTATGAGGCTGAATCCACAGGGTGACTGCAAATCTAGGAGTCTATCTCCAATTAATGCAATCATAGAAAAGCCTGAGAAAAAAATTTCTGGATATGCATCCTAAGTGAAAGTGAGCACCTGCATCAGAATGAGAGCATTGATACAAGCAGCTCACTCCCTGTGTCCACCCCAAAGCTGTCAGACTGGAATGCAGAACCTCAGGCCCAAGGGATGCATCTTGGCCACCCTGTCACAGGATGATGTAACCTCAGGCCCAAGGGATGCATCTTGGCCACCCTGTCACAGGATGATGTTTTAGTCATTGGGTCTTTGTATTCAAGGTCTCTTATGCTTGGAGAACAGAAACACATCAAGGTAAAGTATGATTATCCTCAGTAAAGTTAGTCTGAAGGAAAAAGAAAAATATCGGTGGTTTCCCTTCTAGGAGGAATAGAGGGGAACCAAATAAGGCATCAGGGAAAATAAGACAAAACTAGCAGGCAAACTATAAATGGGAGACATTCAACTGGTTAGGGGGAGGGATAGGGATTAAAACATGGGTGGAAGAGCACAAGAGACTATGGTGATGGCTCATGGGTGACTTGGTGGTGGGATTTTTTACAGGAATTACACTTGAGAGGAGAAATCAAACCTTGTACAAAAATGAACAATGCTTTAAATATTTATGCACACACATATACACATATATACTTATATAAATGTAATTAAATATATATGTTTTTAAAACCTGTGATACCATCTTGGTCAGTAGGTTTTAGACTGAGTTTATGTCCTTTTAGAATAAGAAAAGTTTAAACTCTAGATACCTCTCCATCACAGAGAGAAGAAGCAGACACACAAATGAGCAGACCATCAGGCAGAAAACAAGTCTACCCGGCTATTGTGATAGAACAAAGCAAAAGAAATATGTCATCATAAGAACAAAATCCAAACACTAGAAAATCATGGACTCAATAACAGTAACTTATTTAAGTCCTTTGATACTAGGCTAATCTAAAATACTAGAAAGTGTAACAGAAGAAACAATCCAAAACACATGAAAAATAAGTTCCATGAAGAGGGAGAAAGAGAGGAGTATCAGACAGATTAAGCTGAGATCTACAGAGATTACTAACTCATCTGATCACTCCACTCTCCTCAGAACCTCATCCTTAAGATGCACCCATTACTCTCATCCTCAGCTGACCATCATTACTCTCACTCACTCCTCCTTGTAATTACCTCCTCCCTGCCTCAGCACCACTCTCCTCACCCCACCTCATCCATCGTTACCCTCCTATCTCACCATCGTTGCCCTCACCTCCACTTCATCCATCCTAACCTTTACTCATCATTACCTTCACCTCTACTGCAATGTCATGTATAATACCCCAAAAAGACAGTTTTTGAGAAGAGCGAATATAAAAAAGCATAGCCCTAAAGGGGTGAAGCTTAGTCAGCAGACCAGCCTCTTTGAAAAAATAATGTGATTCCCTTGTCTACAGCTTGGTCCAGCCTGGAAGAGGTGCCCAGACCGACATTCAGCCCCACGGCTCACTGCGGTTCTCCTGGCAGTCCACAGGCGTTGCCTTGATAAAAAAACATAGACACTTTCATCTTAAAATACTAGTTTAGAAAATGCAATGGAATACATCTATAGACTGCCTCTTCTAATGAATATTTTAATTGTTTTGTAGTAAGAAGATATAAATTAATTGGAAAAGGTGTATGATGATGCCTGATATCCTATAGCAAGTAGGCACCCTATTTATAAATGGTAAGGATCATCATCATAAATTTTCCCTCCGTAGTTTTGAACTCAAGAGTCTTTTTTTTTTTTTCCAATCAATAACATGCTTTAGCACAGCATGGGAATCCAGACTGGCTTTGAAATTTCCTCATATTGCCACACATCCACCGCAGAGTCAAACAAACTACTTCTATGAAATCTGTAACGACATAATTGAAACCGGGCTTACATTTATTTAAATAGTATAGTTTTGATGGAATAAAAATATTTTAGTAAGCGGCACAACAAATGCTTGAGGAAAATTTACAGAGGTCTCCCCTGCCACACTGGTTTCCTCACTTACCTGTAGGAGCACCCTTTGGAAATGAAAAAAACAGGGCGAGGGGTGTTAGGTTTCACTTCTGCACAATGGCACCATTAACAAAACTGCCAGCTAGTCAAAAACTAAATAGGGTGGTTTGAAAAATATTTAGTACTGCCCGTTAATATTCACAGGGCTCTGGGGAATCAAGAACTTTCAATGACTCAATATTTATAAATGCTACTGTTGTCCTCCAAACATGTGTCTGAGATTCCTGAGGGACAGTGGGAACTTTTGGCATGAGGAGGGTGAGAGTATAGGAGTTTTAAATGGAGAGTAGTTAGGAAAGCAAAATTAAATACATATAAATGAGCACTTGGTGGTCTTGAATTTAAATGCCACTTGAAAATGATTGGGAAATCTGACCTGTGTGGGCTATTTCACTTCATTTATCAATTTGGACATAGAGAAAACATACAAAAATGCACAGCATTCCTGGTGGCCAAGACACTTTTGTCTTTTGATTTGAAATTGTGCTGCTTTACCCCTGCAGATGCCAATATTTTAAACTTTGAATATGGAATATCAAAATAGCTAAGTTGGTGTTTACAACTCTGATGGTGTAATCGAAACTCCAAATGTTCAAGAAACAATAACATTAGTGAGGTGAAGTCAACTCTAAATTAAAAGTCAGTGTTTCCATTACCCACTCTAACAGCATTTTCAGGGGTTTATATAACTTTAATCATTAAACACAGCTCTAGGCTGAAAACCTGGTCTGTGTCGATCTTGGACTAAACAAGTTTGCATGGCCCTGAAGTTTGTCTATTTTTATCCTTTTTTAAGAATGTCTTCACCTTAAATGCTACCCACGTACTGAACCAAAAAACTTATAACACTTGATGAACCTATGGTATTACATACATCACTCATATGTTAGAAGAAATTTACAATTTCTATAAACTCGCTTCAAGGTGCTGGTGGTTGAAAGCAAATAGTTCTCATTTTTTTTTTCTAAATCCATCTTTAGCATATCCCTTCTTTGGCTTGTCAAAATCATTGGAACTTTAACTTTCATAAAAATGAAGTTTAAATTAGAATTTAACTTGGTAGAAATGAAATTGACTTCTATGAATTACATTAGATTGACTCTCTCTGGAGAAGGATAGAACTTCTATGGGCACGTCAAAAAGGAAGGAAAGACGATATATTAGATTTGGAAATGGCGAAGTTACACTGTAGCACCAACTAAAAATAAAAGGTATTTGTGAGTGAGTTAAAATATCTATGATAGAGACACAAAGAGAACGTGGTGTTAAGAGGTCCAAATATCTGGGATGTAAGGTTGGTAGAGGCAAATTTCCCTTGCCAACTTTGGATTGGCAAGAAATGCTTAGGAAGAGGCATGCCAAGAGACTGGCTCTGACTACATTTGAGATGGTCACCACTCTTCATCACTGATAAATACAGACTTATGCATGCTGTTGATTGGGATCCATCCAAAGTATCTAGGTAATTCTGCTCCTTGTTTGGGGCAGTGGGGACAAGCAAGAACAAGTTGGTGTGTGTTTGTGTGCATTTTAAGTATGATGTGTGCATGTGTCTATATTTAGTCTATATGTCTGTCTGCCTCTGACTATAGCTTATAGGGAATATTATACATAAAGAAAATGCAAATGTGAAGAAGGGAATATTGTTTAACATTTTATAATACACTTTTATTTTGACATTTATAGAACTGTGGAAAATAATCACTTTGAATTTTAAAAAAGATTCATAAACGTTATAGATCAGAAAACAATGATGAACTTCACTTCCTAATCTGAACACCCTCTGTGTGGACTTTTCTCCAGTGTTAGCACCTTAAATTATTTGCAGTAGAGGGCAAGGTAATTATTTATACATCTGGCAAGATGGTGGCAGAGTGAAGGCAGGCTAATTTGCTGCAGAAGAAAGTCAAGAACCACTGAAAGATGAATACACAACTATAGTGCACATCAGGAGAAATGATATATTGGAAAGGGGAAGGAAGAAGTGTTCATTGCTCTGTGTTTATGGTGATACAGGTACATCACTACCCACACAAGGGAGGGGTAGCTGTGCCGAATGCGGCTACAGCTGTGTTGGGGCACATACCCTGCATGGAGAACTATGGAGACCCAAAGCTGCACTGCATAAGAGGATACACAGAATTGGCATTCAGGAGAAGGGTGTACTGTCAATTAATGATAAGAACAAGGGTGTAGAGTGATAGTTACTGGCTTGAGCCTGAAGCTCTCAAGTTGATGAGAACCAGGTGGCATCTCTTTTGTCTTACAGAAGTTGCTACTACATGCAGCCCAAGGCTAAGATACTCAAAACACCTGTCAACTCCACCCCTGACATCCCAAGGCTAAACCAGATAACAATTGGCCAATTTCACTAAACAGATTAAGCATATGTTCACAACAGGAGCAAACACTTTAGGGCAAAGTGTAAACTCTTTTGCTGTTGGTGGGAATTTTCAGCCTCTGTGAAAAACAGCATGGAGTTTCCTCAGAATATTAGAAATAGATTTATCATGTGATTTAGGAATCCTTCTTCTATTATCTACCCAAAGAATATAAAAATATTAATTAAGAGGGATATATGCACTCTGTTCAACACAGCACTATTTACTGTAGACAAACTATGGGAACTACATATGTGCTCAATGACACATGTGGTATATAAACACAACATGTTCAGCTATCCAAGAAGATAAATCCTTGTTATTTGCAGCAATATATATTTGAAATTAGTCAGAAAGAGAGCAAGAAATAATGGAGGATTCACTCACATGTTTTATATAAACAAAACAAAGGAGGAGATGAAACAAAACTAAAATAAATTCTAGAAATGGAAGCATAGACTAGAGGTTGCCAAAAGGAGAGAAGGTGAGGGTGGGAAATGAAGGGGAGAAAAATAGAGTACAGTGGAGGGTTATGGGTATCTTTGTGGCAGGTGTAGTGTGGAGACAATACATCTGGAGAGGTGTGGATGCATACCTCTGAATCACATATATTGTTAGAAACAAACTATTACTCAATACAAATAATGAAACAAAAATAAATTGAAATCTTATGAGCTGTAATGCATCTTGTGATTAAACACTTCTGGTGATAGGGAAATTGAAAAACTCATTATTCATGAAACCTTTAATTTGGACAACATTTGATGGTTTTAGAGTACGTTCTTATGGTCCTAGTAGTGCCTTATTAAGACATATAAAATAAATATTTTTTATTGAGAAATGCTACAAAATATTACTGCTAACAGTTCTATGAAGTCCAAAAAGATTTGAACATAGCCAAACGCATGCTCTTCCTTGTATTATAACTGAAATGCCAGTATTTAAACATTGTATTTTATCAAACTCATAGTCATGACATGATTTTTACTGAACATCAAACCACATATTAGCAACAGAATAATATTCATCCATGGAATAATATTCATCCAGGAATAATGTTCACATGAAAAAAGAATGATAAATATTCCAACTTGGATGAACCACAAAAATATAATTTTATGTGAAAGAAGTCAGATACAAAAGCTCACACATTGTATGATTCTGTCTAGAGGCAATGTCCATAACAGGTAAATCTCAGAGAGTCAGATTACACTGGTGGTTTCCTATGGATGGGTGGTGAGAGAATGGGGAATAGATGTAACTTTTGGGGTAAAGGAAAACATCTAAAATTAGATAGTAATAATGGTTGTACCACCTAGAAACTGCTGGAATGTGTACATTAAATGGGTGCATTATATGAAACAGTCACACAATGCTTAATAGTTTTCAAGTGCCTTAATAAAAGGAACAAATTCTCTGAACTGCATTACTAGGTGATTTTGTCACTGTGCAAACATCATAGGGTATAATCATACAAAGCTAGACGGTATAGGCAGCTATGTTCCCAAGTAGTAAGGTCTAGCCTGTTAGAATCATTGGCTACATGGGTCTGTAACTGAAGAAGATGACATTGAGGAATATGTGACTACATATAAATTGTATTTATATTAAAAAAGAAACAGTAACCATATCTTACAAACAGGTTTAAGTCAAAATTCATTTTTATAGGCGTTGTTATCAAAGGAGCTCAGAGCTGAATAAAATGGCCAAAATGCATAGTAACTTTACCTCTATAAAGTGTAGCACCTTGGACTATTATGCAGTATGGAATCACGAAAAATTTGATTGTGTATTTTACTAAAGAGTCTCTCAATAGTTAAGTTAATCCATTAGAAATTTAACCTTTCTAAAGTACAGGCAAAGGTAGATTTATTCCATGTTACTTCTGCTCTCACTTACTTCAAAGTTCGGGAATTTCAAACCCACAAGTGGATAGCTCAGAGGAAAACTGACAGCTTAAAGCTGTTATTATAGTCTGACTCAAATATCTCAAGTCATTTTGTTTCACATAAAATATGTGGATTATATTCCATTTAGTTGAAATGCTGCTTTTCAAATAACAATCACACATCCTACAAAATCTGAAGTAGAATTTACTGATAGCGGGTTTTTTTTTTTTAAAGGACTACCTAGACAGAGAAAAAGATGACTTTTTCGAATCAAAATATATCTCAATGTACTTCAAATTATATTGTGTATAAAACATAATTTTCAATGGATAGAAATAAAGAACTCCAAATTTGAAAAGGAAACTGGTTGACATTACATCTTTCCATAAATGTATATGCAATCTTATTGTATGTTTTGGAATAGAAATAAAGTCACTGTCACATAATGCTTTTCAATTTATATATGTTTTTAAATGTGTTAGAGATTGTATATGTCTCAACATCTGAATCTCCAGGGATTGTACGTAAATCTTGTTTTTTTTTTTTTTTTTCAGAGTAAGCCCAAGAATAATATCCTGCATACTGATAAGCTGCCTTGAAGGTTTGTTAAATAAAATGCCTACATTATTTAATTCTCCACATCAAAATTTCTTTCCATGGATGCAGAGTATATCGAATAGCCAAATGACCAAAGATTATAATGTAGTCATTGCATAGAATTCAATGAGCATTAGCCACATAGCTTTATTAGTCAGATCTAACACAAAAAGGCAAATGACACTCACAGTTGTAGCCAGGTGCGATACGGTGCTGAGCTTCAAGGCTAGCCAATGTGATGTGAAAAATGATGTGGAGGAACAGGAAGGAGAGACTGGTGAAGCACAGAGACTTTAGTAAGCGTCCCGTATGTCCTAGGGAATGAAAAGCACAGGCACTGTGAGGGAATGCAAGATGAAACACACTCAACTGACCTTAGCACAGTTCCAATTAGATCATGTTTCTGTATAAACAATTAGATAAACTGATCAAAAGTATAAAGTGTGGCAATTACTTTCTTATCGATGTAAAGCTAAGTTTCTCAATCACTTCATAAGATTGCACCATTATCAATGATCAAAGGTTTAATGTAAAATAAAGATGCTTTTCTATTTATCATATGATATTTTACCAAAAATGAAATCACAAAAAGCCTTCAGGCCTGGAAAATTTTACAAAGGAGTTCTGTTAACTTTGAAGGAACAGATAATCCCTATTTGACAAAAGTAGTTCCAGAAAGTAATAAAAAAAAAAAAAAAGGAAAGTTGCCTAAGACATTTTACAAAGTTAGAGTAACTTTTATTTCAAAATTAAATAAGGATAAAAAAGAAAAGAAATGAAAATTCCAAGTCCACTTTATGAGCAGAGATACAAACTATTAAACAAATACACTTTCTAGTCAACTGAAGAAGCATAGTAAAATATAATACATCAAAATAAACTAGGGTTCATTGCAGAAGAACAAGTATGGCTTAAAATTAAGACACATAGTAGTGTGTTGATGGTCCAAATTTCTCAGTAGATACAGAAACGGACATTATTTACTCTAATTTGTTAATTCTTTGATTTATCCTATAATAAAGCTTTCTGTGAATTGATTAATGAATTGCTTCAACTTTTTTTAACCCAGAGATGGAGAGGAACAAGGATCTAAACTCAGCTGGAAGACTACCATTCTGGGGCCGTGCTGGTTACTGGTCATGCAACTTTGGGGAGCTGTTAAGATAAGCCCCAATGTTCTTGAAACCTTAACATTTTGTATATAAACACATTTCTCATCCTGTAGCTATCATGTTTATATAACATTTTTATATAAACAAATTTTATTTATGTGTAAAACATTTATAAGACAAACATATGACATACTTATGTATCTAATACTTATGTGTGTTTTAAATTTATATTTATATACTGATAAATATATCAGGTAAATAATGTATACATTTCTAATTTTTGTGATTATATATTTAAATAAATACGTGTAAAAAAACAGATCTTTGAGCTCTAACTGGAGATTACAATATCTTATTTCAACATAAAATCCTATTTTAGTGGTAAGAAAATTACACGATACTGTCTAAATGATTTGATTACTTATCTTATGTCAGGAGAGAAAAGGAATTCACTTAAAATATTGATATAACCTAAATTGCATATCTTTCAGTTCTAATTCAACAAATCCATAGGGGAGAGAATGATTTTTCAATAGCCCACAAGTATCCGTTAAAACTTGTGCAATATTTATCCATAAGGCCAAGCTATAGGATGAAAAACCACATGCTCAGATTTAATTCTTCAACCATTCGCTTAACCACCCCAGTCCATCCAGTAGTAATTACCTCTGTGTTTCTACTATAGTGACACTCCTCATGCTATGAACTCAGGGTATTTGTTCTTTTGTTTTCAATGTTGGCTTGGAAGCCATTGGATCATGTGGCCCCTGGGTATAGAAGCTCTCAGGTAAAATGTGTAATTGTCATAGAAATTATACTAGAAGGTACATTTATAAACATAAGTAAAACACATCTTTCATTCTTTATATCTGCCTAACTTTGGACATAATATCACTTTGGCACATAGTCTGTTATTTAAATAAAAACATAGCTTAAATTAAACTGAATTTGTACAAAATAATGAAAAGTTCAGAATAAGTAAAAGTAGGGTGCAACTGAATTAGTATTTGATTTCTTCTCAATCCTACTGTAGTTACTGTGCTTCCATTGAGAACAACTAAGGATTGATACACAA
>NW_004567117.1:2878284-2883740 GCF_000260355.1 Condylura cristata | reverse complement strand
GTATGAGCATGTATGGACAGATATTTTTAGAATATTTTTATTCAATGAGTTTATGTACATGCCTACCAGTGAAACTGCTGGACCATATGTTAATTATATATTTAGTCTTTTGAGAAGCAGCCAAACTATTTTCCACAGCTGGTACAACACTTTATATTCCTATCAGCCACACTCAAGGACACAAATATCTCTATATCTTGGTCAGCACTTTTTATTTTACAGTTT
Source organism: Condylura cristata (assembly GCF_000260355.1). Lineage (NCBI taxonomy): Eukaryota > Metazoa > Chordata > Mammalia > Eulipotyphla > Talpidae > Condylura > Condylura cristata. The sequence continues at coordinate 2,883,515 of NW_004567117.1, read as the reverse complement.
TTTTTATTATTTATTTATTTATGCTTACAGAACTGGGGTACAGGCCAGTGGTGCAGGGGGCAGTAAGAGGATTCATTAGAGACAGAGTAGGGAGCATAACAGACAGATTGACAAAAGTACACTGCTTAGGGGAACAGTGGGCAGGTCAAAAGAGGTCTGCCACACCATGTGGCAGCTCCTTGGCTGGGGATCGAACTCATGCTGCAGTGGCTTCGGACAGCTTAATAATGCGGTGCTTTAACTTGTGGCACTAGGGATAACCCTATTTTCTAGTTTTTAATAATTATTATACATTTTTTAAAATTTATTTTTGCATAGAAGAACTAGGATGTAGGCAGATAGGGTGTGGGAAGATTCACAAAAGACAGAGTAAGGAACAGAACAGGCAGATTGGCTGGAATGGACTGCTGGGGTGGAGCAGTGGGAGAGACAGGTGATGTCTGCTGTGCCATGTAGGTCAGATCCCTGGCTGTACGGAACACAGGCTATTGTGTGTGGATGCCGTGTTAGCCCTAAAACTAAAGCTCTACACCACCAGGGAGGTCTTAATCATTATTCATTATTATAATAGTTATGTTAATTGTGTCTGGTGGATCTGATCTGCATTTCCAAAATAACTAAAAGCATTGAACATCTTTTCATGGGTTTATTGGCCATCTGTGTATCTTCTCTTTTATTGGGCTAGATTCTATTTAATGGAAATACCATACTCTTTTCATTACTATAGCTTTGTAGTAAGTATTAATGTCACAAATTATGAATCCTGAAATTTTTTTATCCTTTTTCAGTATCTTTTTGATTATTTGAGATCCACTAAAATTCTACATGAACTTAAGGACTAGATTTTTTATTTCTATAAAATCGGAATTTTAAAAGGGCTGAAACTGCACCTGTAAGTTTAGGGAAGTACAATATTAAATTTTCCAATCCATATACACAAGGTATCTTTTCACATAGAATATCTATTTTTCAGCATTTTACATACCTTCTTGGAAGTCTTTCACTTTCTTGGTGAACGTTATTACAAAGTATATTATTAATCTGCCTGTTCTGCACCCCATTCTGTCTCTAATGTAATATTCTTCGTAATTTCCTCTACAGAGGTATCATTGCCTGTGTAAAAGAAATTGGCGAGAGCTATGGTACCACGTTGTATGACAAGATCCTGACATGGGGAAAAAAATCCTGAAAAGTCAGAATATTCCACAGCTGGTTCCTGCTGGATTCTTTTCATTTGTTTATGGCTGTTTCTAAAAAGTATGGTTTGTTTTTGGCCATCCCCAAGAAGCATAGCAATTGTGCAAATATATATTCAATATAGAATCAATTAATTACTTAATTGGATTGATTGGTTCAATAGCAATAGCATTGTACACAGAATGGCACAGTATATTATAAAATAATTAATATTCCTCTGTTTGAGAGGGCTGGCACAAATCTAGGTCCCACAATAATTAGAGACATGTCATGGTCCAAGAATTCTGGGACCAAAAACTGTAATAATTTTCTGCCCAGTCCCCAATAAAAGATCTATAGTTTCAAGTAACAGTTTCATGTTACATAATAGAATTATAAATAATAATAAGTTTTCCAACTCTTTCTTTCACCCTGACCTCTTTTCACATAGAAAGGTTTTTTAGATAAGATTAATAGGACAATAACTAATGACCATAAAGAAAGAAATTTCCCCCTAATTCTTATGTTAGATAGAGACTAGGTTGATAGAACAATTGCAAAAATAGTGATTAATAGTAGCTCCTTTTATGGATCAAAAAAGGGATTTTTCCTTAGGGGCTGTTAACTGACCAACATAGGAAAATTTTGTTTGATGACTGATTACCATAGGAATATGTTATTAGTGACTGGTCACTATAGGAACATCTTGTGTATCAATTGTACTTTTAATTAATGAATGATGAATATCATAGTCTCAATAAGAGATCAAAAAGTTCCGAGCTGTCTTTAAGAAAAATGGATGATTGTTAAGCTTTCTACTTTATGCACACACTGATGTAATCACACTGCTTGCTTGTAATGTATAAATAAAGACCTGCTGGGATAATCAGAAGGAGATGCTTTCACTAAACAGGTGTCTGCGTCTCCTCATATATCTACCTCATCTTTTCTCTCTCTCTCTCTTTTTTCTACGCTGATGCCATACTTTCCTGCAGGAGACCCTCACTACCTCAGCTGAAGCTGGCCTTCAGCAAGAAATATAACTGATATTTTTGTGTGTTGATCTGGTGTCCTGCAACTTTGTTGAATTCATTTTTTAATTCTAGTAGTATTTTTATCATTTGCTTTTAATTTTATCTATATATGAACATGCCATTTGCCAACAGAGGTAGATTTTTTTTTCCCTTTTCATTTATGTCTTGTTTTTCTCTGCACTAAGTACTTGGTGATAATGTTGAGTAGCAATGATTAAAGCAGATACATTAGTTCTCTAGAGCCGCCATAACAAAGTACCACAGATGGGATAATTTATACCACAGAAGTCGATTCTCTCATAGTCTGGAGCTTAGAAGTCAAACATCCCAGTGTTTGTAGGGTCAGTCCTCCTTTGGCCTTTCTCCTTAGCTTAAAGATCACCACTGTGCTGCATGTTCTCACAAGCTCTTTCCTGTGTGTTCAGGGATCCCTGTAATCTCTTTGTATGTCCAAGTTCTCTCTTTTATGTAACCAGACTGATTGGAATATGATAAACTCTAATGGCATCACTTTAACTTGATCAATTATTAAAAGCTTTATCTCTAAATACATTCTGAGTTTGGAAGTTAGGGCATCAACAAATGAATATGGATGGAACACAATTCAGACCATAATTCAATAAAAGCAGATATCTTAACATAGAAGAAGAAGCTCTCATACACTCATCAGTGAGTATGATGCTAGAGTTAGGTTTTCTGTACATGTATCATGTTAAGATCTTTCCTGTCTCTTAGTTTTCTTTTTCTTTTTTACCATGAATGTGTGGTGGATTTTTGCCAAATGCTATTTCTGTGTCAATTGGGATGATCATGTGTTTTTCCCTTTTTTGTTCTACTCATAAGACTTATTATATTGATTTTGTTTGTTGAACCATCATTGGCCTAGGATAAATGCCATTTGAGTGTGTATAATAATTGTAGAGTGATGTTGGATTCAATTTGCTAGTTTTTTTTTTTTTTTGAGGAATTCTGTATCTATATTCATAAAATGGTAGTTGTTTTCTACGCTTTCCACTTTTGGATTTGTTATCAGGGTAATACTAGTCTCATTGAGTTAAGTTAGGAAGTGTTCACACCTCTCCTTTCCTCTCTTCTCCTTTTCTTTTTTTAACGTTAAAGAAGCATTAGTATTAACCTTTCTTTAAGTATTTGGTAGTAGAATTCACCAATGAAAGCAACTGATCCTGGACTTTTTCTTATTGGGAGGACTTATACTTTTGCTTTTTTAAAAAAAAATTATGTATGCATATAGAATTGGGGTACAGGCCAGAGGTGCAGGGATGGTGAGACGATTCACCAGGGACACAATGGGGAGCAGAACAGGCAGATCTTTGAAGTACACTGCTGAGAGGAGCAGTGGGCAGGTCAGGAGAGGTCTGCTGCACCATGGGCGGGGATCGAACTCATGCAGAAATAGTCTTTAGCTATGCTTTAACCCGCTGTGCTTTAACCGCTGTGCCACGAGGGAGGGCCCCACTTTTGCTTTTATTATGGTAACACTGGCTTACAAAAGTATATATGCATTAGGAGTACAGGTTCATACCTCTTCAAATCCAAATTACAATACCATGCCCACCACTAGATGCCAAAAATCCTGTTCCACAATTCATGAAAGTTCTCTGCTTTTTATTCCCTCCCCCCACTAGCTCCCTCTTTATTCAAATTCTAAAATTTGTTTTGTTTTCTGCTTCTTTCCTTTTTAAAACATATTATATATATGTATTAGTGAAATCATCTGTTATTTGTCTTTCTTCTGATTTGCTTAGCTTCAGTTCCTTCCATTTTGCTGCAAATGGCAATGTTTTTGATAGCTCAGTAATATTCCAGTGTGTGTATGTATGTATGTATGTCTGTTGTGTGTGTGTGTGTGTGTGTGTGTGCATGTGTATGCCTTGTCATGTTGATCCATTTGTATATTTTGGGGGATTTAAATTGTTTCCATATCTTGGTCACTATAAAAATGTTGTGATGCATGTGGGATGCAAGGTTAATAATCTCAGTTCCATATGTGTTGTAACAAAGATTTCATATTTCTTAAAAGTCAAATTAAGATTCCATTGTCTATACTACCACATCTTCTTAATTAAATCATTCATTGTTAGTACCTTAGACACTCTCTATAATTTGGCTATTGTGAGTACTGCTACAATGAACATAGAAGTGCATAAACCCCTTTGAATTAGTATTTCCATAGTTTTCAGGTAGATGTTAAGAATGAAATTGCCTCCCTGATGGTGCAGCGGATTAAAGCGCAACACTGGGAATCAAAGGCCACTTCCGCATGAATTCAATCCCCGCCTGCCCCAGAGGTGACCACAAGGTGCAGCAGACCTCCTCTGATCCGCCCGCTGATCCACTCGGCAGTGTACTTCATCGATCTTCATCTATCTACCTGTTCTGCTCCCCACTCTGTCTCTGGTGAATCCTTTCACCACCCCTGCACCTTTGGCTTGTACCCCAGTTCTGTATGTATAAATAAAAAATCTTAAAAAAAAAGAATGAAATTGCTGGAATTTATGCTAAATACACCTTAAATACTTAGAGAAAAACCCATACTCTTTTTCAGAATATGAACCAGAATATCATCTCATCAATGATATACAAGTTTATCTTTTCTCTATTTCCTCACTAAAACACTTATTCTTGATCATCTTGGATTGCCTTAACCTCACAGGTGTAAGGTGGTATCTCATTGTGGTTTGATTTGCATTTTCCTGATGACAAGTGATGATGGGCATTTTTTTTTTCCATTGACAGTTGGGCATATGAATGTGTTCTTTTGGCAAAGTGTTTATTCAGATCATCTGTCTCTTTTGTGATTGGATGTTTTGTTGTTGCATTATATAGGTTCTTGGACATTGACCCCTTGTTGGATGATGTGCAAATATTTTCTCTTACTAATTAGGGTGACCTTTCATTTTAATGAGAGTTTCTTTTGTCATGCAGAAAATTGTAGGTACATGTAATCCCATTTCTTTATTTTAACTTCTGTTTTCCTTGCCATTGGAGTTTGGACTAAGT
>NW_004567117.1:2877053-2877944 GCF_000260355.1 Condylura cristata | reverse complement strand
GCTGGGAGAGGTCAGTGCAGAGAAGTCCTGACATGGTCACTGGCAGGCGGGAGGCTGCTGCCCTGCAGAGGGAGAGAGCAGGTGGAAAGAAGCACCTGCATAGGCACAGGTGGGCAGAGGAGCGGCTGCCTCTTCTATATATTTTATAGTTTCCTTTCTTCATCCTGTGTTCTTGGTTCCTTTGTTGTACATTAACTGTCCATATAAGTGTGGGTTTACCAATAAGTGTGAGTTTACTTTTGGGCTCTTAATTCTACTCCATTGATCTGTGTATCTATTTATCTCAACACCATACTGATACAATATTATTATATAGTTTAATGTCAGGAAGCATAACATATTACTTATTTAGGGTTTTGTGGCTCTATAAGAATTTCAGCAGTATTGTTCTATAATCCTGAAGAAAGCCACAGGAATTTTGACAATCAATCTGTATATTAGTATCATAAATTAACCATTTAACAATATTCATTCTTCTAGTACAGGAACAAGTATATATTTCCATTTCCTAACATCCCCTCCTGTTTCTTTCTTCTTCTTCTTTTTTTTTTTTGCCATTGTGTTACTTTTACTGAGGCAACATTAATTTAGAACATTGTATATGACTAAAGGTACAGGTTTACATCTGTTTCTTTTATTTTAACAATATCTTCTTTTTGTACAGGTCTTACATTTGTGGTAGGTTTATCCCTAGGCACTAAATTCTTTGACCTAATTGTAAATGAGACTGCTTTCTTGATTTCCATTCCTTCTAGGTTATTGTTTGTGTGTAGAAATACAACCAATTTTTGTATGTTAATTTTTCAGTCTATCACTTTACTGTAGTATTTTATTAATTCAAAGTGTTTTTCAGTGGCATCTTTAGGGTCTTCAATGTGTATTGTCATTTCA
>NW_004567117.1:2874719-2876156 GCF_000260355.1 Condylura cristata | reverse complement strand
GGTTTGGGTTTTATTGATCTTTATAGATCATTTTTATTTATATTTCTTGATGTAGCCATGTATTACTATATTTTGACTTATATTAATGTAACCACCCCAACATTTTTATTATTATTTATAATTTATTTTTTAGTCTTTCACTTTCAAACAAATTAATCTGAACATTAAGTGAGTTGTTTATAGACAGCATATAATGGCTATGCTTTACTATTCATTCTACCATCTTTGACTTTCATTGTTAAGCTTAACCCACTTACATAAAATTTATAATTGATAAGTGTACATTCCTGCCATTTTCTTATTTTTCCCATTGTGGTGTCTTATATCTTTTTATTTATTCTTTTGTGTTTCATTCAGTGTATGATATTGACTTCCTGCTCATTTTCTTTCACATTTTAAAAAATATTTTCTTAGTTACTATATGGGTTACATTTAATATTCTACATAACAATTTAGTTTGAATTGATAACAAATTAACTTCATTATCATAGCAAACCTTTGCTTCTGTACATCAACCCCATTGTTTATGCTGTTGCTATAAAGAAAAATGTTTTTATATGGGGCATGCCTATTCTGACCGTCATATAATTGTGCTTTATGCATTGTCATTAATATGCAGGAAATAAAAAGAGAAGTAATACATTAATTATACAGTAATACAGCATTTAATATTTATTGGTCCAGTTATTTTTATCAGTGTTATTTCTTTGAGTTTTTATCTAATGTCTTTTTATTTCAGCATCAAGTATTCCTTGTAGTATTTCCTGTAGGCCAGGCCAACTAATAACAACTTCCCAGAACTTTTATCTGGGAATTTCTTAAATTATCCTTTGTTTTTGAAGGATGATTTTGCCTGATATGAAATACTTAACTCCCTCTCCCCTCCCCCAGTACTATATGCATCATCTCAACCCTTCTGGCTTCCATATTTTCTTGTGAATGTTCTTCTGTTATTAATCTTATTGGAAATCCCTTGAATATGATGAGTCACTTTATACTGATTTCAAGATATCATCTTTGTCTTTTGGCACTTTGATAATAGTTGGTCTCAGCATGAATATCTTTGTTTTATCCTCTTGGAAGTCATCTTCTGTGTTGACTTATGTCTTTTTTTGAAACTTGACAAGTTTTTGATTAGTATTCATTTTAAGATTTATTTATTTATTTATGCATACAGAACTAGGGTGCAGGCCAGAGGTGCAGGGCAATGAAAGGATTCACCAAAGACAGAGTGGGGAGTAGGACAGGCAGATCCACCAAAGTACACTGCTGAGGGAAGCAGCGGGCGAGGCAGGAGAGGTCTGCCGCACCGTGTGAATCATCTCCAGGCCTGGGTCTAACTGGCACTGAAGCAGCTGCCGCCAGCTTGCAGTGCTGTGTCCTAACATGTTGTGCCACCAGGGAGAGACTTGATTAGAATTTTTTTTTTATTTTAAA